>NW_017308731.1:99264-129257 GCF_000935625.1 Nanorana parkeri | reverse complement strand
CAGAGAAATAGATTATAATAGGGAACATTACAGTGTAATATTCCCCATTATAATCCATTTGTCTAATTACATAAAATAGCAGTACACAACAGAGGAATAGATTATAATAGGGAACATTACAGTGCAATATTCCCCATTATAATCCACGTCTAATGACATGATGTAAGATACCCCCCGCTCAGACTCACCCTTCCAGGAGCAGCAGCCATGTGTCGATGTGTGCACTCACTGCGGGGGGCGGGGCGTGTGACACACACACGTCTCCTGTGACTCACCTCCCCTCCTGCCGCCTGTTACTATAGACGCGGCCGGGAGGGGAGGTGAGTCACAGGACCCGCCCCCTCACTGTGAAGCCCGTCGGCAGTGCGGGGCCCCGGTGTTCGAACACCGGGACCGTGCACTGCCATATATATTGCATGACCGGACCGCACTGAGACTGTGCGGCCCGGGACCATTTGTTATATCTGTAGATATATCTATAGATATTAGGGATGTCCCGATACCACTTTTTCAAGTCCAATTACAAGTACTTCCCCTCATGTACTTGCCGATACCAATTACCAATAATTTTTCATAAAGGGACAGGTGACTTTAAATGATCCCTGGTACAACTACATGTTATGTACTATGGATCATGATTTAACCTAGCATGTTAGCAGGGGAAAATTGTAAATCTATTGCTGTAATGTAGTGGAGGTCTGTGCTGTATATATGTACTTCATATACAGTACACACTTCCAGTACCCTGTAGCAATAGATTTACAGCCAGCCCTGACCCAGCTTCCCTCACTCACATTTCACTCTGATCCCTGTTGCCTCATGCGGTGCCTCTCGTAGTCGGCGCTGGGCAGGATTGCTGCATTGCGTCTTGGTGCTCAGCTTGTGGGTGGCGCTCCCAATTCTGCCCTGCTAACATGAATAGGTTAAATCACGATCCATAGTACATATACAGTACACACGTCCAATACACTGCAGTCTGCAGCAATAGAATTACCATTCTCCCCTGCTAACAATAACTACATATTGTACTATTATGTACTATGGATCATTTAACCTATTCATATTATCAGGGGAGAATTGTAAATGTATTGCTGCAGTGTACTGGACGTGTGTAACGCACATGTACTATGTACTACATATAGAGTACACTGCAGCAATAGATTTACAATTCTCCCCTGCTAACATGAATGGGTTAAATGATCCGTAGTACATCTACATGTTATGTACTATGGATCATTTAATCCATTCATATTAGCAGGGGATAATTATGAATCTATTGTGCGGGAGAGCCACGGCGAGTCAGCGCTGGTCAGGTGGGAGGAGCTGCAGGTGGGGGTCCTAATTTAGCTGGCCGGCGACTGCCCAGAGGTGCTGCGCGTGTCGTGGTTCTCTGGGCAGTTGCCGGCCAGCTAAATTTGGACCCCACCTGGAGCTCCTCCCACCGGACCAGCGCTGACTCGCCACTGCTCTCCCGCACTGAAGGTAAAGAAAAGAAGAAAAAAATAGCGCAAGCATCGGCGCTATAAATCAGGGCATTTTGAAAAGTACTTGTCAAAATGCCCTGTATCTGTCCCCGATACTGATGCTAGTATCGGTATCGGGACATCCCTAGTAACTACACCTATTCTATTGTTCTTAGTATAGTAGAGAATTTTTAGCACTTTTAATTGAGTTTCACTTTTATCATGTTATGAAGTATGGGTATTTCCATAGCATTGAACACCCATTTGTAGAGCCAAAGGAAATCTCACCGCTCCAATTCCTTAACCGCCGTCAGGACTACCCAGGTGCTGGTCTAATACGTGCGTCTCCACCTTGGACAGTAGTATACCAACAGACCGCACTATCCAGAGAATTCCAATACTTCAGACTTTATTGAAATTCACAGCAAATCCAGTATAACTGTGTATAAAGCAGCAAATACCAGCACCGCAAACCCCCAACCAGCTACAACCTCTCGCATGTTTCACCTGTAGGCTTATTTATAGAGGTATAGAGGTCATACACTTTTTTTCACTGTTATACTGGATTTGCTGTGAATTTCAAAGAGGATGGCCACTCCAAGCTTGCTCCCGTGATGGACTACAATCATATTACAAATTAGTACGAATGCACCGCAAAATGCCAGAAGTGCCATCTTTCGTCTGAAATTGCAGTGCATCCTTAGTTTCTCTCCTCCCTACTGTGCACTGCTCTATGTTCGCTTTGACACAGCATCCAGCATGGAGGAGAGAAACTGTCAGCATGCCGAGTGGGGCGGGCAGGAGAGTGCTGTGAGCGGGTCACAGGAGGCCGAGCTCTCCTACACACTGCCCCCCTGCTCAGCCTCCTGTGATAGATCAGGAGAGCAGTGTGTGGGCGGAGACGGGTGTCAGCTGTCACAGGAGGCTGAGTCAGCGATGAGGGGGAGGAGTCAGCTGTCAAATGAGACCAAGCTCTCCTCCCCGCACCGTGCGTTCCGCCTCATATGAGAGCCAATCCAGATTGGAGAGCGGGTACAAACATTCAGTGATTGCTGAATGTTTGTAAATAACTGGACATAGTATGAGTTACTGTGTACCAGTTATGAATGAATAGGGAGTGATCTACATTGTGATGATAATGAGGTTTGTGTATATTAACCCCTTAGTGATTTCCATAGTATGTCACTGGCACCAGGCCCGTTTAAACAGTTAATCACCGGTGGCTCTGTTTACATTTGTTAAGCCGAATGTTGGCTTTACAATAGAACCGATTCTGGCGACTCAGCTGTTGACAGATCGCTTCTCTGGGCCAGTAAACGGGCTGCCGTGTTTGCTCGACACCCCCACATTTTTTTTCCTGTTGAAAACCCCTTATGTGATAGCAAAAGATGTGAAAGGTCCTCTTTATGGAGACATAAGACCCCTAATGTCACCTAGAACCCCCTGAAGAAGCTGATGAAGCAGAGATCTGCTTCATCAGCTTCTCTCCAGCGTCTGAAGCTAGAGAGTGACACAAGAATGCGGAAGTCATATAATATACATCACTTCCGCATTCTGGCAGCGGAGAGGGGACCGGAGAGAGATCGTGTACCGATCTCCCTCTAATCCCCTGTGACAGAGGGATTATGCTGTTCCCGGGGAGGGGGGGCCGCAGATTGAGGGGGACACACACACGGGCTAGCAGCTCATACAAGCGATCCGCCGACTCTATAGCCGGCGGATCGCTAGCATGTTAACAGGCATCGCCTGTATGTTAACAAGCATAAATTGTCGGTGTTTTCCGCTCTCCCACGGCGCGCGCAAGTAGGTGTGGCTGTGCGGACATCTAAAGATGCCCACTCAGATCTAGAGAGCCATTTTTTTACAACGGCCGCCGGGAGGTAGTTAAAGAGTACCCCCTCACCACCAATCTGCTTTCACATGTGGGGCTTGTAAGCCCCCTAATGTAATAGCAAGTAAAGTACAAAAAAAAGTTTTTAAAAATAGTACCAAATGAAATAAATGTAGCACGTGCATCATAATGTAAACACGCGTCAGATGCGCCTACGTAAGAAAACGACGATCGCGATACACATGTTTGGTATCGCCTTGCATACCAGAGTGAGAGCAATAATTCTAGGGCCAATATTTATTCGTATCTCAAAAATTATGACCTGTAAGGGCTTTTAAAGCGTCGTGTGCAGACTTTTTGGAGTACTGAATTTTGTCGCCGTTTCTCATACGCACACAATTTTTTACCTGGTCATGTTGGGTATCTATTTATTAGTTGTAACCTCCTCTTTTATATTTTATTTAAGATCAGTATTTTATTGTGTTTTGGGGCACTAAATTTAACTTAAGTGCATTTTTCACTAAATTTTAGGGTTTGCTAAGAAGTTGCTCTAATATCGTGCAGCATTAAAATTTGCAACTGCCACCATTTTAATTTACGGGGTCTTGGCTTTCAGAAAATATATAATGTTTGCGGGTTTGACATAATTTTCAGACATAAAATGTAGATTATAACACGGGTGCAAAAAATTAAAGGCCCCGGTCATGGAAGGGTTAAAATTAAAGGAGAACTATGGGGTTAAGTCTTTTCCCCATAGTTCTCCTTAGGGTAACCTAGGCTCAGTATAGCTGCTGTTCGCGGTATACTGAGACGCCGCAGCTGAAGCGGATCCCGACAATTGTGCCGGGATCCGCCCAGCTGCGTGACTGACAGCTGGCTCTGCCTATCTAGAGGCAGAGCCAGCTGTACCCGCCCCCTCCCCGTCCGATCCACCAGTCAGCGCTGGCGGATCGGAGCGGGGAGGGGGGAATCCAGCCCCTCCCCTGTCACGGCAGAGAGCCGTGACAGGATCGAGAGGTGAGCGAACGCCGGTATGTGTTCGCTCACCTCTCGATCTACTGAGACGACCTGTGACAGTCTCATTGTCACAGGTCGGCTAGAACTATGAGGTGAGTGAAAATCACTCACCTCATAGTTCTCCTTTAAATATACTAATAAACTAATAAAGTAAGATTGCAGAATCGCCTTCTTAACCCTTTTTATGGCTGTCCCTAATTGAAGGTAAACAATCGGAATGGCAGAACACCCATTCATTAGTGGTTGACAGGTTTTTATAAACACAGGCAGGTTTAGTGACCCAGCATTCACCCTAACTTCATAAACCTGAGTTACAATATCAACTCAATTTCATTTCTTGGAATTGGAGAGTGATATTGTCAAATCAAGTGCACACATAGCTGTGTCTCATCAAAACGAGACCATAGATAACGAGAATAAATAGTTTATGATGAGCCACGGCCAGACAGGCAACATTTGGCCTCCTTGCCCACCCATCTTTCATATCCCCACCAAATCTGGTTTTAATTTAAAGCTCATGTTGTGACTCATCATAATTCTCTTCTTAGTAATGAATTTAACTGGGAGGAGCAGAGAAGAAAATCGTTCCTGTTCTTCATTCCCAGCCCTGCCCTAGGGGCTGGCTATGTGACCCCTGAGTTTTACTGTCACTTTAAGCTTCCATACTTTCCTGCAGACTTGACGGAGATTTGAGTTGTGGGTGGCACCACCTGGCTCGACAGACTAAAGGTGCCCATGCACCTTGCAATCGTTGGGCGAATAGTTTTGTACAATGATCGAACCGTCATACACCGACCATCGCACAGTTAAATTAGCGGTCGTTGGCAAAATCACCTGACCGAATTTAGTTTGCGCACGATCATTGTTAATCGTACGAAAACGCCACCAACCGTGTAAATTTCGTACGATTCGACAGAAGATTTCTAGCCTGCTGGAAAGTCAAAAGCGGTATGATTGTACAGTATTTGCGATTGTACACTGCCCATCAACCTTGCGAATATCAGACGAAAAGGCGATCGCAAATGAAAATCTGCCGATATTAGTTAGGTGTATGGACACCTTTTAAGTTGAAAAATCTAAGAAACATCTGATTTGGCATCTGAACAGTGACTGCATCCAATCAGTGTTGATAAATGTTTATTATTTAATACAGATCCATTATAGTTTGCATTAAGTCCTTATTCCATTTTACTAAGATAGGCTTATTGCCTAATTTAAATCACCATTTTACACACTGACTTCATTTTATACACATGCTCCTTGCTTTTGATGACACACTTGTACATTTTACCATCATTTTTATATCTCTTTTCCTTGTTACTTTTACAGTGAGGCCAAATAATAAACTGCCAATTTAACATATAAAATGTACTTACTGGTCTCTGTAAAATTGCTATACCTCCTTAAAGCACTTGTCTGTTTCTTACATTTGCATTTCATTCATTTAGAAATGTTGATCTAGGTAAACAACTTCAGGCAGCAGCAGGAGAGAAAAGTGTCAAGAATATGAAGCATTTTTTTCAAATTTCCACACAATGTTCTGAATGTATGAGTCAACTTTCAATAATGGTAAATCATAGTTGCCCTATCCCATATCTACTAATCACAATATAATTATGCAATAATCTGACTAAACTTTGTCATTCTATGAACATTTAAGAGTAACATATACATTTCAACTATGTTTAGTTGAACATAGTAGACAAGTACAGTGTTTAGAAGGTGACAGGGATTTGTACTAATACATGTAAAAGCCTCATTGCAAAATACTTTTAAGGACACATAATTACTGTTGCAATACCATAAACCAGTTCTAAGGAGCAGTGCAAAGAACAAAATTATCCTGGCCAGGAAGGGGGTCTAAACACCTGGTCTTGAAGTGGTTAAGAACCCTTTGCATCACCAAAATTAAGGTGTATTTTTCTTGAAAAGCTAAAAGTTGTTTTAGGCTTTTGAAAGGTAGAGTGAGGGAGGAGAGAAGCATAAGGAAGAAAAAGAAAAAAGGCAGGAAAGGTGGGGAGGGATTTTGGAAAGAGCGCCTGCAGGGATTGGGGGCAGGGGTGGGTTCCCTCCAACCCATGGACATGACTTGATCATATTCTATTATGTAATCGTCTGAAATCTCCTAAAAATATGACTACAAATAGACATCACATATTCCACATTTTTCCAATGTTTCTAAAACAGTTCACATGTAACTATCACTGATCCCCTAAACACATTTGTCTAGCAACTCCCATTTGTCCAGAATGACACCCACCCATCAAGGTGGGTTTTTTGGGGGTTTTGTTTTGCGTAAATCCTCCCAAGAGACAGCCCACCGCTTGCATCAGGGCTGAGTTCTCTTGGGATCAGTACTGAGCAAGGGCACTGTGATGTTTTCAGGAAGCTTTGTACAGCCCCGTGGTGGCCCCTCCAACCAGCCATGATCTGCCTGCATTGCTTAGAGAAGCACAGAGACCAAGCTTTCATGTCAGTAGTTTTAATATAAGCTATGTATTGACAACTAAAAGGTTTCATTTAAAAAATGTAATTGGCATGTAGATGAGAGGGGGAAGGAGAAACCAGGGAAGGCTAATAATGCGCATTTTACACTTCAGCTTTAAAGAAGTTATAGTAGTTAAAATGAAAAATGAATGTCCCTGTAAAACATATAGATAAATCAAGTTACTGCAAATAGTAAAACACATGCTCCTATTACAATGTTTTCTGAATTACATAATTTAGAGCAACAAACTATATCAGAAAAAAAGGATAAATGGCACCTTCTTTAAAAGAGAACTATGGGGTAAGTGTTTTTCCGCGTAGTTCTCTCTAGGGTCACGGGAGGACACATACTAACCTCCTCCTGTGACCCAAAGCTCAGTATATCGCGGGCAATACTTAGAACGCCGCATCCGGGACGGATCCCAACAATACTGTCGAGATCCACCCAGCTGCGTGAGTGACAGCGGCCCATCTGCCTATCTAGAGGCAGAGCCAGCTGTGCCTTCCCCCTCCCCCATTCGTTCCTCCACTCAGCACTCATCAGAGAGGGGAGGGAAGAATCCCTGCGGGGAGCGGTGACTGACGGTCACCACTCACTGCAGGTAGACAATTGGGAAGTGAGCGGACGGCTGCATGTTTCTGCTCACTTCCCGATTGATGTTAAACTGAGCTACACATGCATTTTCTGCTATGATACAACGTTCACAAGCTCTTTCTCCAATATCTTCACTTGGTCTTCTTCTGAGTTCAGCATCTAAATATGTTCTTGATTGCCTCCTGAAAAATAAGAATCCTGTCTCCTACAAATTCACTTAATCTGAGCTATTATTGCCTCTCCTCCAGCGTTGCAATGTTTATGAGCTCCGGCGCTGGCGCCAACATCTTGGTGGTCTTCCAGGTTCGCCATCTTCGGCCTCTTGATTTGACTTCGCAATGAAAAAAAAATCTTCCTGTTTTCCCTAGCCAAAGTTCTGCTTCATGGGACACCTCTCCTGTTTCTGTCTGCTCAAGTTTTTTTTTTAGTTTTTTCTATTTGTTATTATTTCCCCCCAATACCTGCATGAATGTGCACAATTGTCTAAACCAAATGTGTGTACCTATGCAGTCAGCAGACATCCTAGGGAACAATACCAATTGTGAAATTCAATCACAAATATCTGTTCTTTCCCTTTTAGATTGGTTGGCCCAGGCATGGCTGTACTGTGGAGAATACCCTAGACATGTTACTGTTTCCTAACTTTACAGGGTGGGTGAAAATAGTTTTCTGTCTACAGTTGCACTTTGTACAAGAGGGGAAGTTAGAAGCTGGCCTTAAGTTAGGCAATTTAAGGGTGGAGCAAGTTAAGGCAGAATTATAATAGTCACATCCTGAAATCTGTGCTGTGCTAAACGGCACCTTTTGCAAATATGACTCAGCTGGAAACATGCCTTGGCTAGAACCATGGTGATTGTATCTTTTGTAACCTGGCACTGGTAATGTCTTTGTTGGGTTGACATTTTACTGCAGCAATTCATAACTACAAAGTTTAATGTGCCTTCTATGTTAAAGAATTAATAGCTGCCAGCCCAGCAGGTATAAACTTCAAATGAATTTCGAATGCAGCTCTGTATTTACAAATATATACTGGGATTAAATGTATATTTTAAATGCTATGAGTGTAGTGAAAGTACCTGAATTTGACTTTTCTGTTCAAGTAGCATTTAAGTTTATAAAGGAAGGTGCTGACCGGGGAAGGCAACTGTTTTTACAGAGAGCATGCTCTTTGTCAGAGTGGTAGCAGTGTGTACACTGGCCTGCACCTTACAGGTGAAACTCGAATAATTAGAATATCGTGCAAAAGTTCATTTTTTTCACTAATGCACCTTAAAAGGTGAAACTAATATATGAGATAGACTCATTACATGCAAAGCAAGATAATTCAAGCCGTGATTTGTCATAATTATGATGATTATGGCTTACAGCTCAAGAAAACCCCAAATCCACAATCTCAGAAAATTAGAATATTACATGCAATCAATAAAACAAGGATTGTACACAGAACAATATCGCACCTATGAAAAGTATAAGCATGCATATGTACTTGGTTTGGGCCCCTTTTGCAGCAATTACTTCCTCAATGCGGCGTGGCATGGAAGCTATCAGCCCGTGGCACTGCTGAGGTGTTATGGAAGACCAGGATGCTTCAATAGCGGCCTTCAGCTCTTCTGCATTGTTCTGTCTCATGTCTCTCATCTTTCTCTTGGCAATGCCCCATAGATTCTCTATGGGGTTCAGGTCAGGCGAGTTTGCTGGCCAATCAAGCACAGTAATCCCACGGTCATTGAACCAGGTTTTGGTGCTTTTGGCAGTGTGGGCAGGTGCCAAGTCCTGCTGGAAAATGAAGTCAGCATCCCCATAGAGCTCGTCTGCGGAAGGAAGCATGAAGTGCTCCAAAATCTCCTGGTAGACGGCTGCGTTGACCCTGGACTTAATGAAGCACAGTGGACCAACACCAGCAGATGACATGGCTCCCCAAATCAACACAGACTGTGGAAACTTCACACTGGACTTCAAGCATCTTGCAGTGTGTGCCTCTCCATTCTTCCTCCATACTCTGGGTCCTTGGTTTCCAAATGAGATGCAAAATTTGCTCTCATCAGAAAAGAGGACTTTGGACCACTGAGCAACAGACCAGGTCTGTTTTTCTTTAGCCCAGTAAGACGCTTCTGATGTTTGTTGTTGACAAGTGGCTTGACAAGATGATTACGACATTTGAAGCCCATGTCCAGGATCCGTCTGTGTGTGGTGGCTCTTGATGCACTGACTCCAGCCTCAGTCCACTCCTTGTGAAAGTCCCCAACACTTTTGAATGGCCTTTTCCTGACAATCTTCTCCAGGCTGCGGTCATCCCTGCTGCTTGTGCACCTTTTTCTTCCACACTTTTCCCTTCCACATAACTTTCTATTAATGTGCTTTGATACAGCACTTTGGGAACATCCAACTTGTTTTGCAATTAAATTTTGAGGCTTTCTCTCCTTATGGAGGGTGTCAATGGTGGTTTTCTGCACAACTGTCAGATCAGCAGTCTTTCCCATGATTGTGATTACTACTGAACCAGACTGAGAGACCATTTAAAGGCTCAGGAACCCTTTGCAGGTGTTATGGCTTAATTAGCTGATTAGAGTGGGACACTTTGAGCCTAGAATATTGCACCTTTGCACAATATTCAAATTTTCTGAGATTGTGGATTTTGGGTTTTCATGAGCTGTAAGCCCTAATCATCACAATTATGACAAATTACGGCTTGAACTATCTCGTATATTAGTTTCACCTTTTAAGTTGCATTAGTGAAATATATGAACTTTTGCATGATATTCTAATTATTCGAGTTTCACCTGTATATATTTACTTATAGATAGTTCAGGTTGTGTATTATTTAAATGGAGCACTGTGTAACAGGTTTTCTTCTTCTTTAGAGATTAATTTCTGAAACCTAAAATGCATGATAATCACCCTATGGGGCCACTGACAATAATAAAAACTTGACAGCTTGTTTTGTGCAAAATACCATCAAGAATAAATGGTGTGTTATGGTATTGTCAGGGTACCCTGCACAGGCGTTCTCACACCACATGCAGGTACCCACGCAGGATGACCAAATTAATATGCCCACACAGGATAGGGTTTATATGCACAGTTTATTGGTTCCACATCAACAAAACTACAAACCCAACAAAGAGGGGTAACAGGCCTGCAGATGTACAGCAGGCCTCGGGATACAAGAAGAGTGGTCAGGTACAAGCCAGGTCATTAACAGGAGGGCAGCGCGGTACAGGATTGATGAAGAGTGGTCAGGTGCAAGCCGGGTCGTCAACAGGAGGGCAGCGCAGTACAGGAACAGGATTCAACGGAGAGTGGTCGGGTAACAAGCCGGGTCGGTGACAGGTTTTCAGATAGGAAGCAAGGTTCAGGACATGGGAATCAGTCAGGTTTAGCAACACAATACTGACCCAGCTTCCTGACTGCAGGGAGGGCCTAAAGACCCTCCCAGGAAGCACCAGGTGATGGGATGATCAGTCACAGCTGGGGCACACCCGCAGGTGAGTACCGGAGCTGCAGGTTCCTTACAGTTCCTGGCTGCTGGAGACACCCGCAGGCGAGCACAGGAACTGCAGGACCCGGCTCCAGCGCCACCTGGGGGTGCTCTGGATCCTGACAGGTATGCTTTGTGTCAATGCATGCGATACTGCAGCCTAGCAGTGTAAACAAACCTTTTAGTGCCTTAACTACTCAAAGCATGTCACAAATATGTTTTAGGATATCTAATATAATATGCAACCCAACTGTGCATTTTGTGTATGTATAGTATTTTTTCAGGTTGTGTATCTTTTCAGTTTTTTTATTTTTTATAAAGGCATTGAAGGTCTACACAGACCCCAGATACAGCTGTGTGCTGCAGACAGAAGTCCCTCCCTACCAGATGGTGGTTTGAAAATAAACTCAGATTTTTGTTTTTTTCTGTGGAAGAACTTGGGTTTTATCCACAGCCACAAAGAGACTTGCAATATGAGCTAACTGCTTTTTTCTGTGGCCCTGTAGAGAAATTACTTCAATTTGTAGTTACTGGTGCCACCTGGGACAGGAAGGGAGTTAACATCTCTCCAGTGGGGACAAAGCAGTAAAAAACCTGACATGTTGTAACCTGCCTACACTTCAAAATGAAAATGATAGCTTTGTATAGACTTTTATTTTCTGTTGCCCCACAACAGCCACATACAAACTTAAATTCTGTATTTTGTTTTTGTTTTGTAGAGGTTTGAATTTGTTTATGGGCTGCAGGGGTATGAAAAAAAAACAAAAACAAACTACTTGTCCAAGGACTAAAGCAGGGGCCCGATCTACTTGTCCCTCATGGAAATATACTTGTCCTGATACAAAAAAGAAAAACAATTTAACCAAAACCGTATTTAGCAGTGCCAAGAAGAGCTTCTCATTGGTCAGTGCCGTCAGGTGACTGCGCTGACCAACGAGTGCTTGCAATTTGCGAGCGAATTTCAGAATACATGGCACAGGTACAGATAGTACACCTGTACTGGCGGATGGGAAGGACCATTTGCTGAAAGGTAAGTATAGCAGGGAAGGAGAGGGGACCAGATTTGTGCAGGTAATTCCATTTTCCCAAATGGGAAAGTGAATTTACCCTTTGGGGCGGGTGCAGACTTGGGCGACCGTGTGCGGGTTACATCCACATGGTAATCCCTGAAAAAAGGTACATTTACCTTTTTTCGCCACACGCATCGTGCCGTGTTTTCAACCGCGATTATGTGCGATTGCACGGGTGGTGTTGCGGTGGGAAAATGCGCAATCTGCCTGGCGCGACTGGGGTGCCATTAGACAATAATGGCACTGTCAGCGCGATCGGCGGTGGTGTGTGCTTCTGTGACCGCCCGGCCATCCACACGGTTTTGTGCACGATAACCGCGAGGTAACGGGTCGCCCACTCCGCTCACACACACACACAATGCCCCATGCATGCGTTTATTCGCATGCAGATGATAGGGGTTGGTTTTAATTTTTTAGATTTTATTTGACTTTTTTTTTTACTTTGTAATATTTTTTATTATCATTTATTTTGATTATTTTCTACTTTATTGCCTTTTTTATTTTTTCCATTATGTATTTACATTTTGAATTGTTATATATTTAACTTTTTTTTCCACTTGACTTTTTTGCTATCACACAAGGAGTAACAAGCCCCTTGTTTGATAGCTTTTGGAGGTGACAGGTTCTCTTTATTGACCCTGTCACCTCCAACACAGGAGTTCTAACACAGCAGTGTGCTCGTTCTCCTGTGACAGGAAGGCTGCATTCCTGTGTCACTATTCACATGGAGCAGAGGTCTCTGCTCTCTGCTGTGCTCTCTAACCTAATTTGCCATAGTCACGGATCCCCCACAAGAGGGGGGGACCCCGAAGACCACGGCAGAAAGGAAGCCCAGGTGCAGAGAGAGAGAGGCAGCCGGGAGAGGTACACGCCGGCCGTCGGAGATAGAGGGGAGGGGGGAGCGTGATTCAGGCAGGTTACAAGTGATTTAGGATGGCTATACAGCCATTTAAAATCACTTGTACAGAACGGCTCCCACACTACATTTAGCTGTGCTGCCTGCCCGCAGCCGGGCTAAATGTAGAAAAAAAACTGCCTGTCCCGGGCGTCGGGTGATAGGAATTCCACAACCCTGGGCTGTGAGGCAAAAACTAAAGGGAAAGTTCACTTATTTGAAAAAAATAATAAATGCATACCGCGATCAGTACAAGACAGGTGCAATGCTCTGGCTCCTGCGGACAGTTTTCCTCCCATCCATGCCCATACCGAGGTACAGGCGTGTGGTAACATGGACAGGAGGCAGTATTAATGGACTACAAGTACTGTACTTGTATTCCTTTGAAACTTACAAGCCCCTCTACCGTGATGGCTGACGGGACTTGTAGTTCCTCCATCCTGCGGCAAAAAGAACCACGTGATTGGGGGGTGGGGGGTGTTGTTTGCAATAATCGGACCAGGTTTAATGTTACACCCTAAATATGGGTATAAAATGAAACTTGGTCAGAAAGGTGAATTTGCCCTTTAGGCAGCAGTAAACCTAACATGCTGCAGTTATGCCACAAAGCCTCATGGGTAGCCACATTCTGCAGGGGGTTCTCAGAAACCTTGAATAAGATAACCTGAACAGACTTTGACTTTAACACGCTTGCATTGTTTCATGGTTATCATTTGCATTTGGTTTTTTTTTGTTTTCACATATTGCCTGAAGTTGCTTTTCAAGGCAGAAAAGAATACTTGGTCAGGCCTCTGGGACATGCCTGATCATCATAATTACAGCTTGTAATGAGAAACATTTATTTTTCCTACATCACAGGCACAAAGGGAAGATACGACACAGCTGTTTTCTGTTGCATAATCTTCTCAAGTGCGTTTCATCCAGTGTAAACTTGATGTAGTAGCTACACCGAGGCACATCAGCATCCTGATAGGTAAGGTTTGTTTGTCAGTGTTTTTCATTGTATTCGCTTTCGCTATGTTAAAATGTACACAAAGTCTGAGTATTTGTTCTGTGAATATTTGAAATTAATTTTAGTGTTTACTAGGGATGTCCATATACCAGTTCAGATACCAGTGCCAATACTTGGCATTTTCATGAGAACTACCATGGTTGCAGCTGGACCTAGCTGTCTCCACCACTGTCCTGAAATCATTAGTCTGTATTGTTTTAGAAAAACTGTCACATGACAATAAACAAAAATACTCCTTAAAAATGTTTCTCTGGTCTAGTCCTGGAGCGGGAAAAGTATCAGTAGTTGGTCTCTGATCATCCCTAGTGCTTAGTTTTTATGCAGACAGTAATGTCACTTTATACTTTTTTCAGCTTAAAAGTTCTTTTTTTTTTTTTAAACTGAAAACTATCTAGAACCTTCTATCCACCTGCTTAGTTACTTCAGCATGGCAGCCACAGCCTTCTTCGGTGTTTACATACTCTAGGCCAAAATCCTCATCAGCAATGGCCACACCTATGCAGTAAGCCCTTTTAGACTAATTTGGGGTGTACGTCGAGTGTCTCTAGTCTTGGAGCTAGGAACGGCGAGCTAATGTGTTATTCACTAGACTTGAACATGTCTCTTTAAATATAATATATACTATGTAATAGCCCTAACCACTTTCCTGCCACCCTCCTTGCTGTCCTCTAATCTGCTGAAAGTACCAATAAAATACTTCCTAGAAAGCAGCTGTAGACTCGCTTGTTTTTCAGCAATAGAGCACAAAGAATGCCTGCCTGCCTGCTGAGCAAATATTTTAGTGATAGTTTTAGCAGATTGATACTGGAGAGATAAGACTTCAATTACAGAAGGGGGTTGTAGTTGCTGCTGAATAATAAAGACTCTATCACTTAAAGAAAAGATATCGCGTTGACATGTATAAAGTGCAAGCAGTAGTACTGCTTTGCTGAATACTAGGCTGTTATTACAGGCAAAGCTTTGGTACTTAATGATAGGAATACCTGAAAGGCAATCTTCTGTACTATTAGGGAAGCCCATCACAGTGAAGTCCCTAAAAGAATGTATGAGCTCCAACACTACCTGGAAGAGTTCTTTCTGTCACATTGACCTGAAATTCGTGCAGAATGTGGAGACTGAAACTTGCTGCATGCTGTGGACCTAAGTTGATACCTGCTAGCAGCATTTTGTTTTTTAACCCCCTTTTTTTTTAACCCCCTCGTGACTGACAACATACAGCATCGGGGCTGTTTAAACAGCCGCCGGGACTCTTTTTAAACTTTTGTAAAGCCGGCTTTACAATAGAAGCGATTCTGGCGACTGATCGCTTCTAGAGTCCCGTGAAGGGGGCACCCCCCCCCCTGCCCAACACCCCTGCCGTGCTTCCCGGGCTCCGTTGCCCCTCCTACGGGCCCAGCACTGGCTTCTGTGGTGTCCGCGGGGAGCTGGGGAGGAGATGGACGTACCTCCGTTCGTCGATTCCCCTCCCTGTTCTATGGGACCGGGAGCGATGCAGATTGCATCACTTCCGGTCCCAGAGCTGTCAGTTCTGGGCTCCTGTAGCCCAGCTATAAGCTATTGAAGTGCGATCTGCACGTCAATAGCTTATTTCTAGTGTAAAGGTAACGCTTGGGGTCTTTTGGACCCCCAGCATCACCTTTAAAGAGTACTTGTCAACCCCATCTGCTATCACATGGGGGGGGCTTGTAAGCCCCCCCCCCCTATGTGATAGCAATCAAAGTAAAGTAGAAAAAAAAACAGTTTTTAAAATGAAATAAAATAAGTTAATTTTTACAAGTCCCCGGAAGCACGTGCGTCGCCACTTGAACACCCGTCGGGTACGCCTATGTATGAAAACGACGAACGCGCTACACATGTTGGGTATCGACGCGCATGCTGGAGTGAGAGCAATAATTCTAGGGCCAGTATTTTTGGGTATCTCTAAATTGATGACCTGTGTTGGCTATGGACTTTTTGGGGTACTGAAGCTTGTTGCCATTTCACGGACACACACAATTTTTAACCTGGGCATGTTGGGTATATATTTACTCGGTGTAACCATCTTTTATATTTTATTTTTAAAAATCGGTATTTTATTGTGTTTTGGTGCATTTAAGTACATTTTACACTAAGTTTTGGGGTTTGATAAGGAGTTGCGCTAATATCGTGCAACATAAAAATTTGCAACTGCCAACATTTTATTCTATAGGGTCTTGGCTTTCAGAAAATATATAATGTTTGGGGAATTTAAAGTAATTTTAAGGCCTAAAATGTGGAATATAACATGGGTGCAAAAAAAAAGGCCTCAGTCATGAAGGGGTTAATATATAAAAATATGGCTCAAGTTGCTCTGACGGGGATATAAACATTGTAAGCCATGATAGGTCTCTGTAAAAATGTTTTCCCTGAGATTCACACAGCTTTTACCCATGATTCTTTTTAAAAAAAATGTGTGAATCTTAAGTTAAAATATTTATAAATCGACCTCTGTGGGTTTTTTTTTCATAATGGCATTAATTTGCTCTGATTTCTAATGTATTATTATTATTTTTCAGTATTTAAATAACACTAACAGTTTTTACAACTCTACAATATAAAGGAAAGCAGTGCGGTTATAGTACAATTCAAGACCAGATGGTTAGGAGGTGAAAGCTTGCTCGTGAAAGCTTACAATCTAAAGGGAGGGGCAAGTGATACAAAAAGGGGTAGCTGAGTGGGCATGAGTTGTTTGAGAATGTTAATTTCTGTCAGAAGCCTATCCTTAAAGCAAATAAGTAAAAATACTAATTCTGATACACACAGGGAAAAAAATGTCTGTAGTAACATATACATTTTTTTTTACTAAATTGCAGCTAAAAGAAGATGATTTCCAAGATATTTAAGTGACACTAAACTCAGATGTTAAATCTTAAAAATGCATTCAAGTACCCTATTAACAAAAATGTAGCTTATTTTTGTAGCACTTGGCTGTAGATCCTCCAATCATCTGGGAATTGGTGCTGACACTGTCCTTCCTTCTGGATGGTGGCTACTTTTGCTTCCCATGGTCCCTGTGTGTCGTAAAGTGGTCACCGCTCCAAGCTTGCTCCCATGATGGACTACATTCTCACTTTAAGTTTACTAATTTGTACTGAGATTGTAGTCCATTACGGGAGTGAGTTCGGAGCAGTGGCTAAACGGTTAAAAGCTCATATTTACCTATACCATTTTAGTAAAAGAAGGAAATACCTTCAGGATTGCAATAATTATCCAGTTTCATTAACCTCCTGCCGTCCGCCCGTTAAGAAAAAACGGACGGACGACAAACTCGCATCAGCGGGTTGCCGTCTCCAGACGGCATTTTTTTCCTGCTCTCGCGCGCATGTGAAGCATCAGCTTCTTTTGGGGTCCCCAGGTGACATTAGGGGTCCCTAATGTCTCCATAAAGAGGACCTGCCAGTGTGCCTTTGCTAATATATAGGGGGAATTTAACCCCCTATGTAATAGCAATAACAATACGTGTAAAAAAAAATATGTATATAAATAAAAAAAGTTTTAAAAAAAGTCACAAATAAAAAAGTAAACTCCCCCCAAAATGTTTAAGTCCCCCCCCCCCTTCGTTTACGCACTTATAAACGTAAATACGCGTCCAGTGCACCAGCGCGCGAAAACGACAATTGCGCTACACATGTTACATATCGCCGCGAACATCGGATTGAGAGCAATCATTGTAGGGCCATCAATCACTGATAACCCTAAACAGATGAGCGGTAAAAGCTTTTAAAGCGTCGCCTATGGCCAATTTTGGGTAACGTAGTTTTTTGAGGTTTCGCGCTCGTGCACAATTTTAGGGCTTGACATGTTTGGTGTCTTTTTAGCTGACGTGACCCCGTCTTTTATATTTTACCAAAAAATTGGGTAATAATAAATGTTTTAGAATTTTATTTTTTTTCATTTTCTGTAAATGTTCCTTAATATAGTAAAAAATAAAGTACCACCAAAAAAAAAAAAGAAGCTCCATCTGTCCCCAAAAAAGGGTATAAAATTAATTTCAGTACAGCGTTGCATGACGGAATAAATGTCAAAGTACCGCAGCGCTGAATACTGAAAAATGGCCTGGACGGGAAGGGGGTTTAACACCGCGGACTTCAAGTGGTTCATGAATGTACATTACAGAATTTTACCAAAGGTGTCCATACACTGCACGATTCTTGTACGAGAATCGCGGGAAATCCCGCGATCGTACGAGAATCGTGCAGTGTGAATGAAGACGTGTGACCGTTTCTACTGTACGGTCGCACTTCTTTTGTCTGAGGAGCACGCTAGAAAACCAGCCGAAAATCTTACGATTTGCGGCTGGTTCGAACGGTGCTCTGGAGACAAATGCCGAACGGGCCGGTGTGTGCACGTGCACACTGCCCGTTCAGCATTGCGGTCATCGGAAGCCCGCCCCTCAGGGCGGGCGGGCTTGCGATGATCGCAAGTACGATCTGTCTGTCCAAGATGGGCAGATCGTACGTTTTTTTTAATGACTTTACAACCATCGCAAGACTAAGGTCTTGCGATGGTTGTAAAGTGTATGGCCACCTTAACTGCCAAAATTCAGTTTTCTGCTTCCCCTTAACTATCCGGACCTGGTGAGTTTGGTTATTGCTAGACACAGTGATGCCAGCAGGTCGGAAATCGGTTTAACCCCTTCATGACCGAAGCCTTTTTTTTTTTTTGCACTCATGTTATAATCCACATTTTAGGCCTGAAAATTACTTCAAACCACCAAACATGATATATTTTCTGAAAGCCAAGACCCTGTAAAAAAAATAGTTGCAAATTTTAATTCTAAATTTAGTGCCCCAAAACACAATAAAATACCCATATTTTAATAAAATATAAACGTTGAGGTTACAATGAGTAAATAGATACCCAACATGCCCAGGTTAAAACTTGTGCGCGTCTGTGAAATGGCGAAAAAATTCAGGACCCCTAAAAGTCTGTAGACGATGCTTTAAAAGCCTCTACAAGTCATCAGTTTAGAGATGCGCATAAATATTGTTCCTGTATTTATTGTTCTCAGCCGTGGCGATAACCAACTATCGCGATAGTCGTTTTTATACGTAGGCACACCTGACGCGTATTTACGTTATGACGCGCGTGCTGGAGGGGAACTTTAAAATGTATTTTATTATTTTTACATTTATTTGATACTATTTTAAAAAACATTTTTTTATTTATTTTTTACATTAATTGCTATCACATTGGTGGGGCTTACAAGCCCCCCATGTGATAGCAGATTGGTGATGACAGGTACTCTTTAAGGTGATGCTGGGGGTCCAAAAGACCCCTAGTATCACCTTTTATGCTGGGCACACACCTTGTAAGGTAGTTAAAAAAACGTACGATCTGCCTATCTTGGACAGGCAGATCGTACTTGCGATGATCGCAAGCTGCGCCCCCCTGAGGGGCGGGCTTCCGATGACCGCAATGCCGAACGGGCAGTATGCGCTTGTGCACACCGACCCATCCGGCTTTTATTGTACGAACATGCTACACACCCGCCGAACATCGTACGATGCTCGGGTTTTCGAACATGTTCGTAAGTTAAAAGTCGTGCGACCTTACAGTAGTAGAGGTCGCACGGCTTCCACACACCTTACGATAATCGTACGATCGCGGGATTTCCTGCAATTATCGCAAGGTGTGTGGGTACCTTTACTCTTGAAATAAGCTATTGAAGTGCAGATCACACTTCAATAGCTTATAGCTGGGCTTCAGGAGCCCAGCAATGACAGCTGTGGGGCCAGAAGAGATGTAGCTCCCGGTCCCATAGTACGGGGAGGAAATTGGTGAACGGAAGTTCACCAATCTCCTCCCTGGCTTCCCACCGACACCGAAGAAGCCGGTCCCGGGCCCGTAGGAGGGCCAGCGGAGCCCGGGAAACACTG
This sequence comes from Nanorana parkeri, assembly GCF_000935625.1. Classification (NCBI taxonomy): domain Eukaryota; kingdom Metazoa; phylum Chordata; class Amphibia; order Anura; family Dicroglossidae; genus Nanorana; species Nanorana parkeri. The sequence continues at coordinate 109,512 of NW_017308731.1, read as the reverse complement.
CGAGGGGGTGCAGTTTACCGGCCAGGAGAAGCGATCTGGCGACAAATGGAAACAGTCTGTTTAAACGGTCCCGGTGCCAGTGACGTACTATGGATGTCACTGGTCACTAAGGGGTTAATGACTGGTTCAGCTCTTGCAAATATCCCCAGTCTTGCTCAGTTTGACTGAATTGGAACATCGTTCTCAACTCTCTTTCATATGGGATTCTCAAGTCTCTTCCTGGTCACAATATAGTCTTTATATTCCTCCCCACGCACAACTCTAAAAATCCCTTTCTCAAAAATTCACAGCAGAAGCGCTGAAGTGATTCACATTTTTTCTCTTAACCGTTTCTGAACTCACTCTGCTCTCCCATTCCTGTCACTTTAAAGCAATATATACCCCACTAGATTGTGGAGAATATCAGCTGGGGTGGAAAGCAGAGTTCAAAATCATACACTCTTTTGATGTAAACAACAATTCCTCAAATACGCAAGAAAGGGATACGATTCAGCCTTAAAATATATAGTAAAGGGGTTGTATTAGTTTTGTCATTTCAGCCACATAAATGCATTCCTGATCAGTGCAGGTGCTGAAATAGTCCTAAACTTCCTAAAAGTCCTAAATGCTGAAGCCATAAACTGCCATCTACAGGAGAAATGGACTCTGGCAAGAAAAAAATTGTTAGCCAGCACAGGATAACCCCTTCCCACAGCCATCATGTCTCTGTTTTTGCTAGTGTCCTCGGGGATAAGTGGACATGTTTTCTACAGCTCTGCTGTTTTGTTTTGTAGATTTTTCTGCTATTAACAATTGCTGGTAAATCCATGCCGAGTACTGAAATCGTGGAAGTCGCTCGAGTTAGCCAACGAGTGCAGCTTTTCCCAGTTAATTTCCTATATTGCTGTTCTCTCTGCGATGGCCCCATTTCTAGAAGTTTCTCTAGTCATTATGAGTTGCTGGTAGATTCAGGTCAGATTATGAAAATCCTGAAAGTCTCCTCCAATCAGCCAAGTAGTACAGTCTCTCAGTTTATAATCACTACTGGTGTTCTCTCTCTGACAGTCCTGCAGTCACTATCCCTCTATGTTCCAGTTTACACAGGACTTCGATATTCTGCTCAGGCCAGTATGTCCGGTGATTCCTTTTGGTGTTATTGGTCCAGACCTGAGGCAGTCTTGTCGATTTCTTTGCAACTGATTGGTTTGAGCATCTAGCTAGGCTTATGCAGGGTTAAGGTTTTCTCAATTTTGTACTGAGGCTAGGTAAGTGATGTTTGCTACAGAAGAAACGGTAGCTGCCTAATCATTTTATGCGGGGAGTTACATTTCTCTCTATTTTGCTCCTGCCTTATTCTTTATGTACTTTGAAAGTTGAGGGAGCCCTATTTATTCTGCTAGTTCCTTCCTGCATCTTCACAGCTGCTTATCTGTTCCAATGCTAGTAGTCACTAAAGGAATGGGCTTGGGTGAGTCTCTTGGCAGCCCAGAAACAATGAGTATCACCTGCCTGTGTCGCTAAGGTGCCAGTGCTGACTGAAACACCAACACCATGGCTTGCCAGAGAGACGGGTCTAAGGTCAGCGAGGTCATTGCACTGCATCTGGGAGGTCTTCAGTGCCCAACCTGAACCTGCACAAGGATGAACTGTTTGTCAACCTCTTCAACATCAAGAATGCTGAGCAGGCAGAAAATGGAATGGACTACCTACTACGGCAAGAACCGGAGTATAGCAAAAGCGAAGTATTCCCGTCTCTGCCCTGCCAGATAGCCACCGGCACTCTGCATCATACAGTATCTGGACAGTGTTCCTCCCATAGCTGCACGTGCAAGACGACTTAAAAATTGTGTTGCCAACAACATGTGAACCAGGGGTTGGCTTCCAGAAAGGGAGGGTCTGTGCATCACCAAACATTTTTTCTTCAACATGTGAAAGAGACTTGGGAATGGGTGTCTTTAAACCCTACTGAGTGCCAGAATGAGTACCGTTGCTTAACACTTGGAGTGCCAGAGAGGACAGACATCTTGTCTGTCCTCTCTGGCACGCCAAGTGTTAAAGGAGAACTATGGGGTTTAGTCTTTTCCCGATAGTTCTCCTTAGGGTAACGGGAGGACACAAACTAGCATCCTCCCGTCACCCTAGGCTCAGTATACAGCTCGCTGTATACTAAGACGCCGCAGCTGAAGCGGATCCCGACAATTGTGCCGGGATCCGCCCAGCTGCGTGACTGACAGCTGGATCTGCCTATCTAAATGCAGAGCCAGCTGTACCCGCCCCCTCCCCCGTCCGTTCCGCCAGTCAGCGCTGGCGGATTGGATCGGGAAGGGGGGAATCCAGCCCCTCCCCTGTCACGGCAGAGAGCCGTGACAGGATCGAGAGGTGAGCGAATGCCGGTATATGTTCGCTCACCTCCCAATCTGCTGAGCCGACCTGTGACAGTCTCATTGTCACAGGTCGGCTAGAACTGTGAGGTGAGTGAAAAGCACTCATCTCATAGTTCTCCTTTTAAGCAACGTTGAATTTCAAGGTGACGAAGACTTGGGTTGCCATCCAATTTAAGGGTGTAGTTCACCTGAGACATCAGGTAACCACTGCACTTTTAATTGTATGGTGTGATGGAAGTGAAGCTACTTCACCTGCAGAAGGTGTGTCACTACTTTCTATAATTGGGAATCTTAATAACCTTTGTGGAGAATTGGACAACTTGCATCTCAGATGCTTAGATGGAGGAATTGGTATTCCAAGACTACAAACTGGAGTTTAGCTCCCTGCCACCCCATCAATTTAATCTCCTTCCCTCCTGTATCATTGCCCAGCTTAGCAGATCTCCATAGAGTCCTCAAGTCTTCTGCACCAAGGTGTCATAGCCCCTGTTCTGCACACATACAAATTTGGGCTTGCATTTCTTCTTGTATTTGTATTGAATACGATGATCTTTAAAGGAGAACTATGAGGTGAATGCTTTTCACTCACCTCATAGTTCTAGCCGACCTGTGACAATGAGACTGTCACAGGGCGGCTCAGTAGATCGGGAGGTGAGTGAACACATACCGGGTTCGCTCACCTCTCGATCCTGTCACATCTCTCTGCCGTGACAGGGGGAGGGGCTGGATTCCCCTCTCCCCGCTCCGATCTGCCAGCGCTGACTGGCAGAACGGACGGGGGAGGGGGGCGGGTACAGCTGGCTCTGCCTCTAGATAAGCAGAGCCAGCTGTCACTCACGCAGCTGGGCGGATCCCGTGGTCTAAGTCGGGATCCGCTCCGGCGTCTCAGTATACCGTGAGCTGTAGGGTAACGGAGGACGCTAGTTTGCGTCCTCCCGTTACCCTAAGGAGAACTATGGGGAAAAACACTGACACCATAGTTCTCCTTTAACATAAACAAAATGCAGGACCAATAAATAACTCCTTTAATAAAAAAAACATAAAGTAGGTCTATCACATTCACATTTGAAGCAAAAATAATGGATCCTTCTGAATAAAATAAAGTGTTGAACTGAAAAAGTTTTCAATATCCACTTGCTTTTTATTTTTTTGCATTTTTCTACTGCACCCTTTATCTTTTATAGAGTAACAGTTTTGAACAAATAACCATCTTCTGCTTTTAGTTGAAAGTTAAATCTTGGCTTAAATGGAGTTAGTGCCATTCTCATGTACATATGTAGGCGCTCGGTGTTGAACCTGGAACGATTCTTGGTTTTAATAATGTTAATAGTGGAGAAAGCTGACTTACAGCTGTACATAGATCCCAACATGGTCAAGGTGTGTAGTGCTATGTGTAGTGTAATGCTCTTTTAGTTCAGCTTCTGCTTGCAAAGCAACCATTTCTCTCTGTAGAGATCCAGCATGTGCCCACTTGAAGGTCTGTGTCGCCTTCTATGAAAACACTCTGACATCTCTAATGAGGAATGGATTCTAGTTGAGCAGGAGGAGCTGCTGTCATGGCTAAAGCTGTCAAACCTTTTACTAAAGTTTCCAATCAGCTTATTTATGAAGTCAGTCTAAGAAGAAACCTCTGTCTTTCCCTGAATCCATTCCTTCACTATGTTATAATGCAGACACTCTCCTTAAAGATCTTCTTTGAACAATTCCAGTTTTTAAAGGCATGGACAGCTGCAGGCCTGGCGCTACTGCAAGGCAAGTCAGGCGGCCGCCTTACGGCGCTGCAGGGTGAGGGCGGAAAAAACAGGGCATTTTGACAAGTACTTGTCAAAATGCCCCGATGTTTGCGCTATGGTTTTTTTTTCACTTACCTTCGGTGCGGGAGAGCAGCGGCGAGTCGGTGCTGGTCCAGTGGGAGGAGCTCCAGGTGGGGTCCTAATTTAGCTGGCCGGTGACTGCCTGAGGATCCCGACACGCGCGGCACCTGTCCTCTTGTATGTGCCTCATATGTCCTGTCCTCTTGTATGTGTCTCAAGTGGTGTTATGCCTAAGAGTTCTTTTGTTTGTGAAAAATTCTTACCTACACCAAAAGCTGAGAATCATCAGTTACATCTGTATCTGTAATGCATACTGCACTCTGAATAGCTGCATGAAGTTGTAGCGGTACATCCTGTGTTAATATTTTGGTCTTTATTTTGTTGCTGGCATAGCTGACATTGGTATTTGCTTGATTTTTTTTTCACACAACTTCTTTTTCTTTACCCTAAGGGTTAGTTCACACTAGGGATGTCCCGATACCGATGCTAGCAGGCACCTCGAAGCCAGCTAAATTAGGACCCCCACCTGGAGCTCCTCCCACTGGACCAGCGCTGCCGCTGACTCGTCCCTGCTCTCTCCGGCACAGTGACTCCCAGGGAGTGAGGGCAGATTTGGGGGGGATTTATTAAGCAATTATGTATTGTCTGCACTGTATTAGCAGTATGTACTCTATATAGAATATATACTGCTAATACAGTGCAGACAATACATAATAACATGGATTAAATGATCCGTAGTACATGATATGTAGCCCTGTACTACGGATCATTTAATCCATGTTATTATGTATTGTCTGCACTGTATTAGCAGTATGTACTCTATATAGAATATATACTGCTAATACAGTGCAGACAATACATAATAACATGGATTAAATGATCCGTAGTACATGATATGTAGCCCTGTACTACGGATCATTTAATCCATGTTATTATGTATTGTCTGCACTGTATTAGCAGTATGTACTCTATATAGAATATATACTGCTAATACAGTGCAGACAATACATAATAACATGGATTAAATGATCCGTAGTACATGATATGTAGCCCTGTACTACGGATCATTTAATCCATGTTATTATGTATTGTCTGCACTGTATTAGCAGTATGTACTCTATATAGAATATATACTGCTAATACAGTGCAGACAATACATAATAACATGGATTAAATGATCCGTAGTACATGATATGTAGCCCTGTACTACGGATCATTTAATCCATGTTATTATGTATTGTCTGCACTGTATTAGCAGTATGTACTCTATATAGAATATATACTGCTAATACAGTGCAGACAATACATAATAACATGGATTAAATGATCCGTAGTACAACTACATGTTATGTACTATGGATCATTTAAAGTCGCCTGTCCCTTTAAGGAAAAGTATCGGTAATTGGTATCGGCCAGTACATGAGGGGATGTACTTGTACGTGGGCCTGAAAAAGTGGCATCGGGACATCCCTAGTTCACACCATAACTGCATGCATTTGCGTAGCTGCAATGCGATGCGGTTTGACACAATCCAATGCATTTTTGTTTTTCAAAATGCAAATTAGACCATTATGTCACTTCTTTCTTCCTGTCAGCCCACTTACAATTCTGCTTTTTCTTCAATTTTGGATGCGTTCCGTTCCGATGCGTTTGCATTTGTTTTTGCGATTTGATGCATTCCGTTGCGATCTGATGTAGTATTTTTTTCTGACTGCATCAGAACGGACTGCACTGGTGTTAACAAAGCACCAGAAATCCGATAGGAAAGCATTGTGATGCATTTTGGATGCAGCTGCTAAACTGAACAGACTGCATCACAACTGCATCTGGTGTGAACTAGCCCTCAAGTAAAGTCTCAGCAAGTGTTCAAGTACTCCTTTTACAACTGTCCTATAGGATTGATAGGTTTGCTCAAATTATCGATATTTTGTTTCATAGTGGTGCTTCACATTGATGTATATTAGCACCACAAAAGAGATGAGCTGTTTTAAAATTCCCCAAGGAAGAATGAACATTCATTTTTGGAGGCTCGGTTTTCAGCGCCTACTTTCCTTTTTTTGAAGCATACCATGCTCTATCATCTTCGTTTTATCTTCCTTCTGCATACTCTAGCCTGTCTGATCTAGGGGTGCAGTAAAGAAAAGTCAAGGAGGCATACTGTCAACATTGTGCGTGTTTCCCTAACAGTCTGTCACACAGTGTGTCAGAGATGCAGGAAACCAGTAATCATCATGCTTCTCCATAAGGTGCCCTATTACGTCAGGTGTCCCCATCAGAGTGCCCCCATAGATGGAATTGTCCCCATCAGAGCACCCCCTTACTTTAGGTGTCCCCATCAGAGCACCCCCTTACTTTAGGTGTCCCCATCAGAGTGCCCCCTTACTTTAGGTGTCCCCATCAGAGTGCCCCCTTACTTTAGGTGTCCCCATCAGAGCACCCCCTTACTTTAGGTGTCCCCATCAGAGCCCCCCCTTACTTTAGGTGTCCCCATCAGAGTGCCCCCTTACTTTAGGTGTCCCCATCAGAGTGCCCCCTTACTTTAGGTGTCCCCATCAGAGTGCCCCCTTACTTTAGGTGTCCCCATCAGAGTGCCCCCTTACTTTAGGTGTCCCCATCAGAGCACCCCTTACTTTAGATGTCCCCATCAGAGCGCCCCCTTACACCAGGTATCCCCATCAGAGCGCCCCCTTACACCAGGTGTCCCCATCAGAGCGCCCCCTTACACCAGGTGTCCCCATCAGAGCGCCCCCTTACACCAGGTGTCCCCATCAGAGCGCCCCCTTACACCAGGTGTCCCCATCAGAGCGCCCCCTTACACCAGGTGTCCCCATCAGAGCGCTCCCTGACTGGTTGGGTTGTTAGGACGTTGGCAGTCCTAACAACCAATGTCTGTAAAGGAGGGGGGACCTGCGCTAGTTTATGGTTGCCAGTGGATGCAGCTAGCTATAAACTAGTGCAGGTGTGCGAAGGCTGTCTGCCATTTAGTGATACATGTTTTATTCTATTTATTCACGTTTGCTCATTATCCAGCAACTGCATAAGAGGTTAAGCAGGGAGAGGCGTTGGAGTTGGGCCAGCACAGTTAGTAATTTTACACTCTCACTAGATAAGTGGGCTATGACGTTCAAGGATGGTGGTTGCTTTTATAAGAAATTATCTTTTCTGGACTAGTAAAATTTCTAGCAAATTCAATGGCACATTGCAAGTAAAGAAAAATAATTTATTTAAGAGAAAATACTTGATTTGTCTGTGCTTTTTACCTGCAGTTTTTAAGTGGATGGCAGGGGCTATTTTAAATCACAAATTCACCCCTAAGTACAATTCTAAGCCTGGAACAAATTTTTGACACAAACCCTAATCATTACTTCTAGCCCTCATTCACACTAGAAAAGGCCGCCACGTACAGGTCCGTGCTGCGTGCACGGCCGTATCGGGCAGCTCCCGGGAAGGACAGGTGCTGCGTGTGATTAGTAAGCAGCCCCCGTCCTTCCCTATGGGAGTACGTGGCCGTACGCCGCCCTACGCTCACCCCAAGTGCAGGTCAGTACAGGTGCGTGTTTCCTGGCTCGAATGCAAACAGGATGTATCCTGTCAGCGTACGAGTACAGACACCCACACAGATGTGCAGGGTGGGCGAGCGTAAGCGGTGTCCTATAGAGAAGGACCGGGGCTGCATACTAATCACACGCAGCACCTGCCCTTCCCGGAAGCTGCCCGATGCGGCCATGCACGGAGCTGTACGTACTGGCCTTTTCTAGTGTGAATGAGGGCTTAAAGTGACATTAAACTCAGGAGTCAACTCTTAACAATACACTAAAGTACACTATTTACAAAAATGTGTCCTGTTTGTGTATCACTCAGCTGTAGACCCTCAAATCATCTCTGAATTTGTGTGCACACTGTCCTTCCTTCTGGAGGGTGGCTACTTTTGTTCCCCATGGTCCCTGTATGTGTTGTAAAGTATCCACCTGTCCAAGCTCACTCCCGTAATAGACTGTAACTTCAATACAAATTAGTAAGCGAGATATTTTGTCTTACCTGTAAAATCTTTTTCTTGGTGTACATAACAGGACATAGAACCCTTCCCACTGTTTTCTGTGATCCATTCTTGTACTGCTTGCTACAAAACAGAGGCAGGCTGGGAGTGGAAGGGGTTATACAGGGTTATACAGGTCAGCTTTGATTTGCCACTGTCCAATCACCTAAAGGTAGTTGCTGCAATAGTGACATGGAATTGTCCAGACCTGTGTTAAAGGTTTTTGGTTTGTCACATTAAACTGTGCTCGTAAATCTTTGAGAAGTTCACCACACACATTTACAATTTTTTTTTTTTAGTTTTACCGACAACTATGTAATGCTAGGGCTTGTTGGATTTGATACAAATTGATTTAGATTAGGTAGGTCCTCATATTACTTATTTTTGTTAAATCTAAAGTTGTTTGTTCAGAGTTTGTATGGACGGATTGTAACTTGTTCACACCAGGGCGTTTTAGTGTGCGTTTTTCTTCGTGTTGAAACGCGTGCAAATCAAAATCCTATGTATTCCTCAGGGGGCATTCACGCAAACGTGCTGAATCGCGCATAAAAATACGCTTGTTGTTTTTAAAACGTTTTTGAGCTTCTTTTGTGGCGCTTATCAGCTTGTTTTGCTCCATATACTTCAATGGAAACGTGCTAATCAGCGCGTTTTTGGAGCTGAGACTGCTTTTCATTGGATATCTAAAAACAAGCTGAAACACGCCTTAAAACGCTCTTGCATATGAACAGAAAATGCACTGAAACACGCAGCAAAAAAGCGCTGAAAGGCTGTCGCCCTCGTGTGAATGGAGTCTTAGACAGCATGTTTAGAATTTAAAGTGTTTCTAAACTCAAGAACAAAAAATGCAACATATTGCAGCTTACCAGGTCTTAAAGGAGAACGATGAGGTGAGTATACCAGCCAATCTGCTCACTTCCCGATAGTCTCACTGCAGTGAGCGGTGACTGGGAACAATGTAACTAATAATGTGGAAACGGAGCAGGGGAGTCTGGAGTCACTTTGTATAGACGTGTACATATCCATTGTCCTTTAATTTAAAAAGACTCCTAAGCCTAACCCTAATATTGTAAATACAAACATGGTATCGTAACAAATCATTTGGTTTGGGTTTTTCAAAAGTTGTTTTTTTTTTTTATAACCATAATGTGCAAGATTTAGCAATGAAAACTTTTTGTGTCTTAAATCGGGTAAATACAGATGTCTTGCTGCACTCCTTACCGGTTTGTAGTTTTAACCTGTAAAGTCCAGGTGGGTGTTTGAAATGACCATGGAAGGCACCATGAAGTAACAATGAATTCAAGGATTTCACCAGCACACCAATAGTAAAGTGGAATTAGTCCATTTAACCCCTTCATGACTGAGGCCTTTTTTCCATTTTTTGCACCCATTTTATATTCCACATTTTAGGCCTGAAAATTACTTAAAACCCCCAAACATTATATATTTTCTGAATGCCAAGACCCTATAGAATAAAATGGTGGTAGTTGCAAATTTTTATGTAGCGCAATATTAGCGCAACTCCTTATTAAACCCCAAAATTTAGTGACAAATTTAATTAAATGCCCCAGAACACAATAAAATACCAATTTTTTTAAATGAATATAAAAGATGAGGTTACAACGAGTAAAACGATACCCAACATGCCCAGTTTACAAATTGCGTGCATCCGTGAAACGGCGAATAACTGCAGCACCCCAAAGAGTCCATAGAAGACGCTTTAAAAGCCCCCACAGGTCATCAATTTAGAGATACCCCAAAATACTGGCCCTAGAATTATTGCTCTCACTCCGGCATGCGTGGCGATACCCAACATGTGTAGCGCGTTCGTCGTTTTCATACGTAGACGCCCCCGACGCGTGTTTACGTGGCGGGGGACTTTAAACATTTGTTTTATTATTATTATTATTAGATTTATTTTATTTAATTTTTATTTAAAAAACTGTTTGTTTTTTTTACTTTGACTGCTATCACATGGGGGGGCTTAGAAGCCCCCCCCCATGTGATAGCAGATGGTGGTGACAGGTACTCTTTA
>NW_017308731.1:88682-98486 GCF_000935625.1 Nanorana parkeri | reverse complement strand
AACATTATATATTTTCTGAATGCCAAGACCCTATAGAATAAAATGGTGGTAGTTGAAAATTTTTATGTTGCGCAATATTAGCGCAACTCCTTATTAAACCCCAAAATTTAGTGACAAATTTAATTAAATGCCCCAGAACACAATAAAATACCAATTTTTTTAAATGAATATAAAAGATGAGGTTACAACGAGTAAAACGATACCCAACATGCCCAGTTTACAAATTGCGTGCATCCGTGAAACGGCGAATAACTGCAGCACCCCAAAGAGTCCATAGAAGACGCTTTAAAAGCCCCCACAGGTCATCAATTTAGAGATACCCCAAAATACTGGCCCTAGAATTATTGCTCTCACTCCGGCATGCGTGGCGATACCCAACATGTGTAGCGCGTTCGTCGTTTTCATACGTAGACGCACCCGACGCGTGTTTACGTGGCGGGGGACTTTAAACATTTGTTTTATTATTATTATTATTAGATTTATTTTATTTAATTTTTATTTAAAAAACTGTTTGTTTTTTTTACTTTGACTGCTATCACATGGGGGGGCTTAGAAGCCCCCCCCCATGTGATAGCAGATGGTGGTGACAGGTACTCTTTACCCTGTCTAGTGGTAGAATCTTATTATAGGATGTTTGAAGGGGTAGGAGGTTCTTTTCCTTTTCACAATTGAATATGCCTATTTAAAGGGTGTTGTTGGTATATTGTGGTGTCATTGTGAGCCTGATGAAGGGGAACCTGCGAGGCCCGAAAGTGCTTGCATTTGGATGGCATTGTTTTCTCATTAACCCCTTCGTGACTGACGACGTACAGCTATTGCCGCCGGGACTCTGTTTAAACTTGTAAAGCCGACTGTCAGCTTTACAACAGAATCGATTCTGGCGACTTACCTGTCGCCAGATCGCTTCTGTGTCCCGAAGAAGGGGCCGCCCCCCCCACCCCCCGCTGTGCTTCCCGGGCTCCGTTGCCCCTCCAACGGGACCGACTTCCGTTCATCGATCCCCTCCACGTTCAATGGGACCGGGAGCGATGCAGATTGCATCACTTCCGGTCCCTGGGCTGTCAGTTCTGGGCTCCTGCAGCCCAGCTATAAGCTATTGAAGTGCGATCTGCACTTCAATAGCTTATTTCCGGTGTAAAGGTGGGGTTTTGGACCAAAACCCCACCTTTACACTGGAAATAAGCTATGGCACATTAACCACTTCAAGACCAGGTGTTTAGACCCCCTTCCTGGCTAGGCCATTTTTCAGTGTTCAGCGCTGCAGTCCTTTGACTGACATTTATTCCGTCATGCAACGCAGTACTGAAATACATTTTATAAAAAAAATTTGGGGACAGATAGAGCTTTCTTTTGGTGGTATTTAATCACCACTGGGGTTTAAATTTTTTACTATATTAAGTAAAAATTACCGATTAAAAAAAAAAACTGTTTCCCCTGTATTAAATTAGAAAACATTTATTATTGCCCAATTTTTTTGTAAAATATAAAAGGCAGGGTTTACGTCGGATAAACATGTCAAGCCCTAAAATTTTGCGCGCGTAACCTCAAAAAAACTACAATACCCAAAATTGGCCATAGGCAACGCTTTAAAAAGCTTTTACCGCTCATCAGTTTAGTATTATCAGTGATTGGTGGCCCTAGGATTATTGCTTTCACGCTGACGTTCGCGGCTATCTGACACGTATCTACGTTTATATGGGGGTGGGGGACTTAAACATTTTTCTTTCAGTGACTTATTTTTTTTTTAAACTTTTTTTTACACTTAAGGCCGTGACACACTGCAGGCAAAGCAGCGCGGAGCGGTGGTGCGCTGCCTTTGCGAGCAGTGTGTCATGTCATTTTCTCCTGGCCACCACAGCTGGCGAGAGCTCGCGGTGACCCCCAACGGTAAAATTTAGGGATGACGTGGCTGCTGCAGCGACATCTGGCAGCGTGGTGGGAGAACTGACACTGCTGCGCTAGGAGAGGGCTGAGGAGGACTCTCACCTACAGGGGTGTGGAAATGTAAAAAAAACCTACTTATCCAAGGTCTAAAGTAGGGGCCAAATCTACTTGACCTTCCTTCATGACAATCTACTTGTCACAATACAAAAAAATTTTTTAATCAAAACTAAGGATGCACTAATACCGTTTTTTCGGTTACAAGTACTGATTTTTTACTTTCGGATCGCGCCGACACTGAATACTAATACCGGTGCTCCGCTGGCATGGAGCAGGCTTCCCTGGCAATCAGGAACCGCCCAGGTTCCTGATTGCCACGGAAGCCGGCTCCATGTTGTTTGGCCTGCTTGATTGTGATTGGCCGGGAAACCTGCTTCCCGGTCAATCAGGAAGCCGGCTGGCGAGTAATGACCTGATTGACCGGGAAACTGGCTCGATGCTGATTGGCCAGGAAGCTGGCTTTCCAGGTAATTTAGTCAGGTAATTTAAAGAAATGTATCAAGGACCAACCTTATGGGATATAAATAAGGTAAATGCTGTTGAACAAAAGTATACTTGTTTTTGTTTTGTTCACTGGGGTAACAGTGTAGATAACCTTGATGACGCAAACGCAGAGGGAAAGCGATTTTGACCGGTGTGCACCTGTGGGTGAAGTCAAAAATGGGGAAAAAAACAGGAAGGAATATGTAATTAAGATTTAGATAATAGGTTCCAGAGCTGCCACTGTATTGCATGGACCACTGGTGGGCCCACCATACTAAAGATTAAAAGTACCCATGCAACGTGGATGAGCTGTTGTGCACAAATCCCTACTGAGACTGAGAATCCTCGTCTATTTTCGAACTCTCCTCTAACAAAATAGCTAAATGTTTTTGTTGTGTTTTTTAAACTTACATACAATGTTCTGTATTTCCTTTAGACATATTGAAGAGTAAAGGCTTTCCTCTAAAGTATGTGGTAATTAGTGAAGAAGAAGACTACAGTAACTGCAATGCTTTTTTCCTGAGACAACAGACTGTGGGTGGAACCTGAAGATGCGGTCATGGACAGGCTCCTGGCGTTGGATAATGCTCATTCTTTGTGCCTGGGGCACATTGTTGTTTTACATTGGAGGACATTTGGTACGAGATAATGATAGTCCGGACCATTCCAGTAGAGAACTGTCTAAGATACTGGCTAAACTAGAACGATTAAAACAGCAAAATGAAGACTTAAGGAGGATGGCAGAATCCCTTAGGTAAGAGGTCCAAAGCTTTCTTATATGTTTTAGATAATGGAATTTTTGGAATATCATCTTATTTTGACTTCATCTTGATATTCAGTTAAAGTGATATTAAAGGCAAAAGGGTTTTAAGCTATTTCAAATGCTGACGAAATCACTTACCATGGATGCTGCTCCTTGATATTTAAAAGTTTTTTTTTAGTTTCCTGCAGAATCAGCTGGTCCCCTGAGCACTGGTCCTGAATTCCTGTTTTAGAGTGACTCCTTTCTCAAGTATGAACAAAAATCCAAGAAAGCGCACAACTGTAGTATGGTCAGATCTCTCACTAACTAGCTTTGTGGAAGATGGTGTGCATAAACTCTTCAAAAGCCGGGAGAGGAGCCCCGTGAAAAAAGTTGATTCAGAAGAAATACATAGAAGAGCGCAACTACCTAAGCAATTAATTGGATACTGAGGATCCTGCTGTGGGTCGCTAATCAGTAGAATTAAATAAAGGTAAAAATGAAACTAAAAATTAAAGCTAAAAATAAGAATGAAATAAAATAAAATAAAAATGATTTGTTTATAACTCACGGTTATGATGTCATAGATGGGTACATGCACTCCCTGCAGTCCCGTGCGGTCAGCAGTGTTACTCTGTGTGTTCCTGGGCAGGAAGATCTAGGTGATTAATGGTCTGCACAGTCCAAGATTTACACAGTACCCAGAGCGCTTGCTCCAAGGCTTGATAAAGAGGAACGACCCTGGGAGAGCTCCCACTCCACTTACAGCTCCCGCTGATCTCACGGCATCCCGACCTTCCCTGCTACTCGGTCCTGTCTGTTTGAGGCAAAGGACACAAATCTGCACTCAGCCGTTCGCGGCACTTCTCTCTCCTTCACCCGCCGCGGCTCAGCCTGGCCAGCTGAGTCCGCGTATACACGGTGAACACCCCGTTTTTGGATATAGAGTTTGTTCCACTTTCCACACCTGATCCTCTGCACCAGGACACTAGACACCAGACGCGACCACCCAGTTCTCTCCCGGACGTCACTGCTGCCAACCTGACCTGCCGTTTAGAACAGTCTGACAGCTCGCTCTCTCTCCTTCTCCAGTAGCCGGGGCTCTGCCCGGCCAGCCGAGGACGCAGCCTAGAGACACCCGGGGACTGTGTAGATCTTGGACTGTGCAGACCAATAATCACCTAGATCTTCCTGCCCAGGAACACACAGAGTAACACTGCTGACCGCACGGGACTGCAGGGAGTGCATGTACCCATCTATGACATCATAACCGTGAGTTATACACCAATCATTTTTATTTTTATTTTATTCTTATTTTTAGCTTTAATTTTTAGTTTCATTTTTACCTTTATTTAATTCTACTGATTAGCGACCCACAGCAGGATCCTCAGTATCCAAGTAATTGCTTAGGTAGTTGCGCTCTTCTAGCACACACACCCTTGTGTGTGCTAGTAAGTTGTGTTTGTCTCCACAAAAACACAGACAAAGCAAATCAAGCAACTTCCCTCCTCCCTGGCCCCCTCTCCTCCCTTTTTCATGCTAGTAGATGGACAGTTGCTAGAATCTGCACTGTTTTTTTGTGATCTTGTACTGGACAGGAAGTTCAGGGAAGTTCAGCTAAGAGACTTGGAAGCAGCTGTTGAGAAACATGATGATTGTGTTTGAGCAATAATGCAAAACAATGCTTAGCTGAGTAATATATATTTGCTTGATCTATATTCATTACTGAAAAAAGTTTAATACTACTTTAACTGATGCAAAATCATTGTTCATGTTAAAACACAATTTTACAGGCATCACATCATTAAATTAAACCAGTGTCTTGTTTCTTTTTTAATCCACCATTTATTCCTATTGATGAGAAGTTGATTCCCTGTATTTTCGCTCTATGGTTTATCTAGTAACTCTACTAGACCATATTCAGCTGTTTAGTTGCTTGGTTCCAGATTTTCAACCCTGTACATTTTGGAGGCCCAGATAATCGACTATACAGTCTATGATCTATAGCCGCCCGAACGTTTGTATGCAAACAACCATCGCTGGCTGATGAAATTGCTGTCAGTTTTAAAACGCCCACATTCAAGAGTGTCCCGTCCAGCCATTGGATTGAATTCTGCAAAGGGAAAAAAAACATATTAGAGATTCAAGTCATAGCTGTTATAGACTACAGGTTAGCAGTGGGAAGCGTATGTGTGTGTGTGTCATTCATGAGTAGGAGAGAGTACCCTTCCAACAGCCACAACAAGCCTTTTTTTATTTTAGCCTTTCCTTCTACTTTAACTTCTTAGTGACTGGAGACGTACACTGTACGTCCCTGCCACTAAGTGCCCAAACGACTGATCTCGTACACTTCATTAATGGATGCATCAGTATTGAGGCATCCAATAATTAAAGAGTTAAGCTTTTTCAGACACCCGATCCCTTTCAGGAATCGGGTGTCTGACAGTGAGAGCAGAGCTGTATTTTCTGTCACTCTGACAGCTGGTATCGATCAGGAAATCCTAATGTATACCGGGTTTTTTTTTCTAAAGTTTCAGCAATAGAAACATTTAGCTACATGCGGAGCTGGGCGGATCCAGACATAATTGTCAGGATCCGCTTCAGCTGCGGCGTCTCAGTATACCATGAGCAGCAGCTCGCGGTATACTGCGGCGTCTCAGTATACCGCGAGCTACTGCTCATGGTATACTGAGACGCCGCAGCTGAAGCGGATCCTGACAATTGTGACGGGAGGACGCTAGTTTGTGTCCTCCCGTTACCCTAAGGAGAACTATAACCCCATAGTTCTCCTTTAATCTTAAAAATACATTCAAGTACATTACCTATTAACAATACTGTGCCTTATTTGTGTATCACTCAGCTGTCATCAAATCATCTCTGTATTCATGCATAAAAGCAGTACCATTGGAATCAGTTGCTTAAAACACCATCAACTATGCCATCTCTGAGCGAGTACTCGAATGTGTCCTAGACCAGGAGGCACATACACAAGGGATATGGGGTGTATATAACTGTTCTGCTCCTGCTCACTTCAAGAAGCAACAGTTAAAGTGACATTAAACCCTCAGCTTTTTTAACATAAAACAATAGTGTAATGTGTGACTTACTGTAATCCATGGTTGTTCCCTTCTCTTTGCTGCTCTTCCTTTTAAATCTGTATCTGTTCTCATGCTCTGCAGAACTTCTGTTTTGCAGCAGACTGCCTTGGAATGGATACACGGTGTCTGTGTATACGTTTGTATAGGCTTGAAACCTGAGCCAGCACTACAGGAAGAGGCCCTGAGCTGAAAAGGGAAGTTCTCCCCAAGCATGAGGATTTAAAAGGAAGAGCAGCAAAGAGAAGGGAAACAACCATGGATGTCCTCCCAGCAAAGGGACCTCGTTTTATATATAGGCACAAAAGGAATGACAAACAGGAAGTGCTGGCCACAACAACCACCACTTCCTCATACATCAACAAAACAGAGCCAGCCAATGAAACATATGTATACAATAGAAAAGGGGAGTATGTTTGTAAGCAGTGTGCACAGAATTAGACCATGTGCAAAAGCAGCATGCTTCCTTATGGTCACTGAGAGACATGATGACAATATTACAATATACTAAAACACATCCTAATAAAATTTCCACAACACATGACAAAGGTTCCCTGAATATTTGAGGCTGCTTTTCTGCAAACAGAGTTGGTGATTTGATCACAATTGATGACATTTTCACTGCTTAGATTTTATAGTCAGATTCTTATCTATCATCACCAAGACCAGAAGGTGTCTCATCAGTCCCAGCCTATGCCCCCACACACAAAGCAAAAATAATAAAGAACTATCTCCAGTGAAAAGAAAAAGTAGTCATGGATCATATGATATGGTCCCTGCAGAGGCCAGGTCTGAACACCATCAGACCTGGTAGAGAAATGTAATACATCATCATTGTGATGTGCTTTGTAAATGGTACAGCAGAGGAAGGGAGCTAAGGCACACCATTGAAACTGGTGTCTATCGTAGACTATGTTCCATTGCAGCGGGGAGCTGGGTGTGGCTCCCAATGTACTTTTCAGCCGCTCTCAGCTTACAGAGAGCTCCTGAAGTAAGAAAAACATTAGTTTTAATGTCCTTATTAAAGATTATAAAAAATAGCTGTTCCTGGAATTGGTCTATAAGGAATATTGGAAGCTGGCCATTGGTCAGACCACAAGGAGAGATCACTTAAAGTGGAACTTTACCCTAATCTTTTAATATAGCAACACACACACCTATAGAAATGTTTAGTAATGACATTCTACAAACACATACTTCTAGATAATTGCATGCTTTGTATTCTTTGCATACCTTATTTATCTTTTCTTCCACAGTCTTCTGACAGTGGCCATGTTCACTAAGGGCAGATTACTAGCACTCCTTTTACTTCCTGGATTTCTGGCACATGTTAGTCACATGTGACCATGCACATCATCTCGGGAGGAAAATGCCTTTTCAGATGATATTTCCCAGCAATGCTCTGCTGATGACAAGGCAATCCCAATGTGCATTGCTTTAGCAAACGGAAGTAATTTTGCCCTTTCAAAGCAGGAAGTGAATGCTCTGTAAGTGTAAGTATTTCAATATCACAGCATTTCATACCTGGCATGTCTGTAAGTATTAATCATCATACATACAGGGATGCATTTGGTAGAATTTGATTTTTGACTGTAAAGGTCAGTTTAAAAAAAAACCTATAAGCTTGACGCATTTTATGGTGACCAACATTTTATTTTCATGCTTTCTTTAAATGTTTATAATCTACTCCTTACTATGGCCATTCCAGACAGGCACATATGCTACAGTGAAGTGTGCTTCTATAATGAAAGGCAGCCAAATTGATGAGGTTATAGATGACATTCCACATACTTGTTATCACCAACAGATAAAGACCCAGGTACAATGTTTTGTTTTGAAAATTGTGATGGAACTATTATCCTTGTGTCATCTAATTTGGAGCTTTAATAGATGTTTAAAACAGGTCAGTGAGTATAGCAGTTAACATGACACCAAACTATATCTATATATATATACACTGCATTTACGGAGCATGACCCTTTGCTGGTGCAGTATGTCATTCTGGTATCTTTGTTTGGGAAGCATTGTTGTTTACTGTATACTCGCTTATCCTTTCTGCCCTTTACAAAACTGTGCATTCCACAAAATGACATTCACCTTTTTTCAAACCTATACAAATATACTTGAAAAGTTACATTTGATCTTTTGGAATGTATAATGCTTGGGAGAAGAATATAAATGTCTTGCAGTGCTGAAGAACAACCAGTTATGACTTGCACACGCAAGAGACACATTTTACTCAGGATACAGTTTCATGTTTGAATAAGTCATGGCTGGGGTTATATTACCACTCCACCCACACCCCCTTTTCAAGTGGAGGTTATTGCACTGTTCCTCGCCTCAATGACAATTTAATTCTTGTAGAAACAAATTGATGAACCTGGAAGATAACATTTCTATATGCGACACTCCTTTCAATCCCTTTCATAATGGCAGCAATATAAATTTTGTCTCCATTTCCCTGCGAGTTGTTGACTTCTTCAGCTTTCCTGAGGATAAACTGGACATCCCATTTATAGCCCTGGGGTATTATAGCAGGGCTTGACAAATTTGCTTTGAATCTTGGAGCCAGCTGAAAAAAAGTTAGGTTTTTTTAAAAACGTACAATGTTTTATTTCTTAACGACAGACAATTGTATTTTTCCAATACAGTTTTAATTGGCGCATGTGGTGATACTGCAGTGTGAAGCGCAAACGTCGTTTTCGTACGTAGGTGCACCCGACTTGTGTTTCCATTAGCATGTGTGGGGGTGGGGTACTTTTAAATTGTTTTTGCTATTTATTTTTTTTACTTCATTGTTATCACATGGGGGGCTCACAGGCTCCCTATGTGATCGCACATTGGAAATTATAGGTTCTCTTTTAGGTCACATTAAGGGTTTATTAGACCACTAATATCACCTTTCCATTTCAATAGTTTTAGCTGGGGAATGACAGCTGCCTGCTGAGGCAGTTGAATGTAAACACAGCTTGCAATGGGTGAGTGCAATGGCCAGCCTGCTATTGCAAATTGCAATAGCAGGCTGGCTGTTGCACCCGCCCACTGCCTGCTGTCAATCAGCAAGCAGAGAAGGATCCTGAAGGAAAAGGTTCTTCACGTGGAGGGCTACAGCGGCTGGCAGCAGCCTCTCCTCCCACCCTGGTGCCGGCTGCAGCCCCTCCGATCCCCGCTGCCTCTGCTGATACAGATGGGGAGAGCAGTGGGGATCAAAGGGGACACAGACCGTAGCATGCAGGGAGGAGAACAGTGGGGAGCATAGCTTATGCAGTAGCGGAGGAGGCTGACAAATGCCCAGGCTGCACTTTGTAATCGCCATGGTGGTGCTTGGGATTTGCCAAGCCCTGTATTATAGTTAATTCAATAATATTATGCTCGATTAATTCAGTAGTCTAAATCCCATTTTAGCTATAGGCCAAATACATTTCCTGTGTGTGTCATATTGTGGTAGCTGAGCAGCAGAACTCTCTAACATGCACAATTTGCATTAAAGTGTAAGTTCACTTTCCCAAAAAATGTAGGATAATGGAATTACCTCTCCCCCCC
>NW_017308731.1:56260-88428 GCF_000935625.1 Nanorana parkeri | reverse complement strand
CTTCTCCGCCCAGTCTTTCACCTCGCACAAGTGAGTCATTCTCTGCCTCGCACAAGTAACCCCCCTCCATGCGTCTCTTGCTGGTGGTAGGTTGCTAAGCTAGACCTTCAATGTGACTGCGCTTGCACTGGATTTGTGAATGTTTTCGACTGTAAAAGCAATAGATCACAATCGCTTCCCCACACATTTTTTTTTCTTTCTGATCAGTACCAGCCTATATACACTTAGTGGCCAGATTATTATGACCACCTGATGTTTGTAGGCAAATTTAGCTATAATTAGCTATAATTTCGCGCTGAAGTTGCTAGAGGGCCAGACCATTATAAATAGGGAAGCAGGTTGTTTACCACGACAGTATAAGTGATTGTTTTCTGAAGATATGGGTAAACAACGCGATTTAACAGCCTTTGAACGTGGGATGATTGTTGGCGCTCAAGCCATGGATCAAGTAAGAAAAACAGCAGAATTTGTTAAATGTTCAAGAGCAGCTGTTGTTAAAGTGTTTTAAAGACTGGACAGTCAGCCGAAAATCTGGGTCTGAACGTGTGAATTGTGGCCATCAGCGACTAGTCAATGTTGGGGCAGAAAGGACAGTGGCAAGACTGGTACATGACAACAGAAGGGCAACAGTGCAGTGTCAGATTCCTCGCATCACCTTTCAACATCTCATGGAGTCACGAGGCGGCCCAACTAAGTAATCTCGTGACCCAACGAAGTACTGATGGGGTGGTCATAATAATCTGGCCACTCAGTGTATACCCTTTCATTACCATGCCATTTTTGTCGTTTTCAGTGCTGTGATGGCTTGACTCACAATTACTTTGTCATTAAACACTGTACCCAAATTAATTGTATACAATATTTGTAGGCAGATAGAGCTGTTTTATAAAAAAGAAAAAATGCCAGGACAGTATGAACAGCCCCGAAATTATGCCTTTGGAGAAACTAAAGACCCCATAGTGATCTCATCTTTTGCTGCTGTTTTTTTGGAAATGAAGAAACATGCGTGGTATTAAGAGAGTTACAACATGGAGCATGGTAAGGGTAAACTAGATACAGCACATCAGGTCATACATAGGATCAGGAGGTGAAGGGGTTATCTACCGGTCACATACAGTGGCAGTATGGAAATGAAGGGGTAATGTGCAGGTGTATAGGATAAGGGAGATGAATGGTTAGTATACAGGTCACAATACAGTTTCCTATTGCACATCTTCCAACCCCCATAACTCTTTCCACTTATGAATTATGGATCCAAAAGTGGTGGTTCTGGTTCCAGCTATCGTTCTGCTATACGCAGAGTCCAAACTCTGGCACTCTACGGCTGACGGAACCAGAAATACCATAAGGAGACCCAATTATCAGATCTCCATACTGTATGATAAAACCCTCATGTTTGGTATCAGACAGCTCACCTTTGTGCTGTATTCTTTCCCTGAAGGGTCTATGATCATATTGAGTATGACACAGGAGTTATGAGAGATTACCTTTTTTTTTTAAGCATTTTGAACAATCAACTACACACACACAGGTGAGGTGACGCACTTTCATTCTGGTAATACACCTATCCTGGAAACACTTTGGGGGGAATTTGGTTGCCATGCACAGATAATCAGCTTCTCTCTTCAGTTTGTTCAGTTAAGATTTGAAAATGAAAGAGAGAATCTGATTGGTTGCCATGCACAGCTGCTCCAGATTTTGTCTGCTCCAGTTTTGATAAATTCCCTTTTTGTCTGCAACCTCCAGTAAAGGTATTCACTGATAAGCGGTTCCCTGCTGGGGAAACACAACAAACCCACATTTGATTCAGATAACACTTTTTAGCTCACAAGTTTATGTAAATTGTTAGCTTCTAAACAACATTCAGTAAAATAATTGACTTTCACGATGTTTACAGGAAGCCAAAATAAATTCTATTTTTATTGATGCACCATGACACATGGTACTGAACCACTCTGATCAGCTCAGTACAGTATTTTCTAGGAAGCACAGCGGGCAACCAGTTGCCATTTGCGGAATGATGTTATAAGATGTCATTCCAGAAATAGACGTCCACCTCCCCAATACTTTTCTTGACAATACGGCGGTAGGTAGGTGGTTAAAGCATATAATTAAACTCAAGAAGAAAGTTAATATATCTTAGCTTACAAATTGGTAGATGTGGCTGTATTGGTTTTCTTTTTCAGGCTAAAGCTGGTTATACACTGAAAAAATATATAATGGATTGCTCCATGCATACTAAACAGTGTGGATGGACAGATCTCCCGCTGTGTCCTTTGTATTCTGACAGTGGTGGATGTGCCACTGTCAGAATACTCGAACAGTGACAGCTGATTGGCTGCCGTCACTGTTCTCCTGAAGATTTTCCATCAGGCTCCTTTTGATTTTTTTGCTCAAAAGATGCCAGGCAGAAGGGTGCCAACTGGGATACCCACTGTTTGAATTTCGACTGGTTAATCAAGAAATGGACGAAATTTGAATAGTGTATGGTCAGCTTAAGACATTAATGTGTTAACATTTAGCATTGTGTTTTGCTGCCAGTTTGTTGAGGGCAGTCTCTTTGCTGTGTGTTGTTTTTTTTTTTTCTATCAAGATATTCTTTATTAGAGAAGAAAAAAAGTTCTTCCATTTTTCTTGGTATTATACAACAAAATCTAGTTTGTGTTCTCCCGTTACCCTAAGGAGAACTATGGGGAAAAGCCCGGACCTCATAGTTCTCCTTTAATCTGTTAAATGGTCCAATTTTTCTTTATTTACAAATGATAGTGTGTTGTAGGATCTAGTAAGCGGGGTGTTATATATTTTAGATATGAAACCACTGAGACTGGACAATAAGCTACATCAGCTCCTTTTTGCCATATGCAAGATCAGCAAGATTTTGTTGACCAGTAAAAGCATAATGAAGTTAAAGATGTTTAAGGAAGGAAAAAAAAAAGGGGTCATGGGAGCAAAAGCTCCCTCTGTAGTTGTAGGAAGGATTTAAGTGTAGTAGCTTAGTAAAGATGAAAGAGGCGAGTAATGCCAGCTTTTTTCTGTTAAGAGCATTCCAGATCAATCAATTTTGTAAGATATCTAATATCCCATATCTGGGTATACTCATTAAAACCCTTGTATTTTAGAATAGCTTTCATGTGTTGTGAAACCTTATGGCATTAGGAGTGAGGTAGCTTTCATATTTCTAGAAAGCTCTGGCTTCCAAGGTGAAGATATTAATCTGTTCATACACGAGGGATGTTGGTGCTTAATTGGGATAAGGGGCAGATGCCAGCCAATCTGTTAATTCTGTTGCCCCCACACACACTGCAACGTTGGCCACCCCTCAGACACAAAGCAGTGAGCTCAGTGACGAAGAACCCGTTAAATGTGCAGGCTCATTGTCGCTTTTGTATAAGCTAAGCGGATTTGCAGAAGCTGTTACACCCAAATATTGAAGTGAGTATCTGAGTCTAATTTTATGTGCATGGAGAGATATTGGATGCTTGATCAAAGCTAGGAAGCCCAAAAATGTACCAAAAGTTTGTACAGTAGCCATAACCTTCTCTAGGAAGGTTGTTGTACAGTGCCTTGCAAAGGTATTCACCCCTTTAGTGTTTTTCCTTTTTTCTTTTTTGCATTGCAGCCTAAAATTAAAATTGATTTTTTTGGGGGGTTTATTAAATATGTGATACACATGTATACCACTTACTAGGTTTATCATTTTTTATCGTGGCACAAACAAGAAAAAAAAGAACGTAATACTGTTCGTCTGTCCAAAATGATGCTGGTATTGCTGCTGTGAAAAACTTTCTCCAGTATAACCCCAACTAAGTTCTTGTTTGCTGCCTTTCTAAACTGTGTCACTCATCCCTAGTGGGTCTAATGTGAATGAAAGTGGAATGCTTACTCCATATTAAGCTTCCCTGTGTGCTGAATATGTTGCTATGCTACCTAATTTGAAGTCATAGAGTTGGTAATGAGTTTTGATTTTGTGTTTTTCCTTGCTACTGAGCACAATTAAAATTGATCGCATTAACACTTATGTAGTGGTTTCTTTTATTCCACAATTTTCAAAGGCTTTCAGTTTATTCTTTTCAACCAACTTGAATGAATTTAGATAAGCAGAAGTTTCAGCTGTATCCACAGAAATAAAGACTTGGTTGTTTTTGCTACAAATACCTATTCTTCAGAGAATGTTGTTACTTCTAGTTGACAAGTATGGTATAAACTCTTTGCGATTTAGGAATACAAAATATTGTAGAAGGGAAATGGTTACCTCCATTTTTTTTTAATTCAAATTTAAGAAGCATTAGTTAGTCATAAAGCCACAGAGCATTACCGGATTAAGAGTACTGCATATACTATCCTCCTATCATTTCTTTTGGGAATTAAATCCTTTACACAGGGTAAGCTAACAGGGGAAAAGCATATAGATATGAGTTGTGGGTGTGACAATATAGTAGAATCATAAATAAAGCTGTAACTAATGATTATTTTCATCTTTAATTCTGTAGCTTTTCATCTTTATATGTATTCATCTTCTGGTGAGATTTGTCCTTTATCCTATGCAGGACCGCTGGACATTCATAGACATCCTGGACCTGAGGTGACTTTTTTACCAAGGTCATCGCTGCAGCAGTTTCATGGCTGTCCAGCCTCCCAGATCACTTGTAGCAGCCGGCGAGAGAGCTGTGGCCCAACCCCCTGTGGTTTTCGTGGTCCTGGCACCATGGCAGTTAGTGTCAGGATGGAGAGGTGGGAACGGACCGGGGAACATCCGTTCCCTGATCTGCTCTGTGAGCAGTGACTCAGGAAACGCAGTGCTCACAGCTGTCAGAGGCTGGTAAAAATACTGGTTGCACTTGGGATTGGGCATAATGATGTGCTCGATCCCCTATATTGGAGGCCAGGGGAGACCAGATCTTTTAGAACATCTTTAAAAAGAGAGCCTGTCCCCTCCAAATGCCACCACATAGTGGCTTGTTAGCCCCTATGTGATGGAAATAAAGTTAAGTGGAAAAAAAGTCGTAAAAAATAATATAAATAAATTTAAATAAAACCAACCCTGCCGTCTGCATGTGAATGAAAACTCGTGCATGGGGCATGCACATGTATGGAAACGAGGATTGCGCCACACATGTTAGGTATCGTAACTAACATCGACATGAGAGCAATAATTCTAAGCCCATAATTTGCTATTAATGCTAAACTAATGTGCAGTAAAGGCTTTTAGGCCTCATTCACACACAACACAAGCAAAATTGTATATACGAGCGTCTATGCGTGCACTATATGCAATCCTAGAATGCATCACTCGTAATGGAATTTTTAATGTGCTGTACGCGTGTATATATGTGTATATGCGTGTAAATACGCTGCTCGGACGCATCTCTGTTCCATTCTGTTTTTTTTGCATATATACACTACGCAAATATACGGCTCCATACGCGGCTATGTGTATGGAGCCATTTATTTGCATGTGTTGCATATGATACAATACGCGCGGTAGTGTGAATGAGGCCTTAAAGCTTCGTCTATGGACAATTATGAGTCCCATCATTTTTTGCCACTACATGGGCGCACACAGTTTTAACGCTTGAAATATTTGGTATCTATTTATCCCCATCTTTTATATTTTACCAAAGAATTGGGTATTCTCTTGTGCACTAAAATCCATTTTTTAAATTATTTAATTATAATTTTTTATAATTATTTATTATATTATAATTTCTTATAATTGTGAAAAAGTGTCAGGCAGGGCACTGGACAAAGCTCTAGGGACAAAAAATTGAAGTGAAATAGTTTGATACATAAGTGTAATCGTAGCAAATTACATTGTTTTGTGTGTATTCTAATGTACATTACAACTTTTCACTTTTGAATTTCCCGCCTGCTGTGACGCCCGAAAACGAAACTAAAAGTCAGATGCCGTTCTTTTAGTTTCATTTTCGGGCCGCGTACAGCAGAGGACGCCGCGGGCTCGCAGGGACAAGGTGAGTGTCACTTTTCTCTGCAACCCCCGAGTCTGGCTCGGGGTTACCACTCCTAGCATTGAAAATTAACCCCGAGCCAGACTTCGGATTACGGCCAGGGAGGTTAAAGTGCATTTTACCCTAAATATATTGGTTTTTGCTAATTACTTGTGCAGATATTGTAGAACATAAAAATTGCCACTAGCACTTTTTTTATTCTGCAGGGCCTCCTGCTTTTAGAAAATATATAATTTGCTGTTTTCTAGCCAAAAATGCAGGTTTTTTATGTGTGCAAAAATTAAGAAATTGCTTCGGACAGCAATTGGTTAAGAAAAGCTGTAGAAAGATACTGTAGTGGATACATGTGATGTGAATGGCCAGCACTCTGTCCATAGGTCTACCTCCTCTGGATAGATTTCTGGCATTCACATCACATTTATCCACTACAGTATTTCTACAACTTTTTCTCATCTTAACCAATTGCTGTCCGGAGCAATTTCTTAATTTTTTTAATTTCAAAATAAGTCAAATTGTCTTAAATGTGCAATTGTTTCATCATGTTTGGGTATCATATTTTTTGGTTGTTTTTCTTTGAAATTAATAGTTCCGGTATTTGGGAATTTTACAGTACCAGGTTTGTGAATATATGATTCAGGGTAGTATTTGGAAGGACGGTATTAGGCCCTGTATACGTTTTCCTAAAAAATGGGTTCACAGATAGATAAAATATTGTGAGTTCTGTGCAATAGTTTGCCATTATTTCATTGTGTGGGCAGAATCCAAAGGTATAACTTGGGTAATCAGACTGGCTACAATTATGGCAGCAGAATGATGAGAATGTGCCATATTATTAATGAAGTCTGAGCACAGTATACTACTTGTTAAGTAGGACCTGATAGATGTTTTCACCAACCCCTTTGCATATGAAATATTTGTTTTTCTGTGTGGGAAATATTCTCATATTGGTTGGAATCTCGAAGCCAGGAAAAATTGTGGAACCCAGTAAAAGATGTACGAACAGTTGACAAGCCCGGAAGGAAAATGGATAAGCAGTAGATGCAATAAATAAAATAGTAACTAACAGTCAGGTACAAGCCAAGGTCTGTAACCGGAAAGCAGGATATTTCAGCACCAGGGGATATAGCAGAATCAGTCCAGGCTGGGTCAGCAACAAACAGAAGGAAAAGTACAAAGCATAATCCAGAAGCAGGTGAAGGACAAGCAGAAGTTCAGTAACCATAAATCCAACAGACAGTACATAAGCACAGTAGCTGGAGCCAGAGGCCAAGACAGTGCAACTAGTTGGACCCGAGAAGTCTTAACACAAAATAAGAGCCCTCCAGGGCCTCCAGAGGAAAGCAACCATTCCAAAGAGAGTAGGTCCCAGGATCAATCCCAGGCCAAGGGCTTGACAGTAGGTTCATTAAACTGGTCTGTTTATTTTTTTTAAATCCGCGTTTATTAAACACTGTAACGTTATAATCTGACATTCAAACTTATCACAAAGAACTGCACACAGGCAATGAATGAACAAGCATAGCAAATAGTTTAGCGAAATCTCAGACGAATCGGGCTGTACCAAGACCAAGTGGCGTAGTAGTATAGTTCGATCCGAAGTATCGGATCATATCTGCCACTGGTCAAAGACGTTACATAACATATTTCGTACGTATGTGTTGGTCGCCTTATATTGTGCAATATACGTGCTTTGGAAAGGGCCCCCTTTCGCAACTCACATATTTGGTGTAGAATACAGAAACGCTAGATACTAGAAAGGCACTGAGCCCCAAGCACTGTATCGATGCTACTGCAGCACATTATAAAAAAGAGACCTTCGCAATCCTGAGTGTGGCCCCGATTGTGGGATGCTGAGAGCACTCTGAAGGCATGGATGCCGGACAGCCACGGGAGTCCCGACAGTGGAATTTGAGCAACCTCCAATTCCATGCGCACCCACTGCTTGTGGGCTGAATGACAGCACCAATCCGTTACTCTGTTAAGGTGGACAGCTCTATGGTAGAGGGCGACGTCAGGCAATCCAATCCCACCTGAGGCTTTAG
Organism: Nanorana parkeri; assembly: GCF_000935625.1. Lineage (NCBI taxonomy): Eukaryota > Metazoa > Chordata > Amphibia > Anura > Dicroglossidae > Nanorana > Nanorana parkeri. Next base: position 80,420 of record NW_017308731.1, on the reverse strand, counting down.
GCATCGTTAGGAGGCGGGTACTCACCAAATGGAGTTGGATCGAAGGCTTTTAGTTAGTGACACTTGAGCCTGCAATCGTGCTTTCAAGCTTGGACCCAGTTGTTTTTACTCTCAGTCCCTTCAAGGTGAGTGTTTGGTTTTTCTCCCTTGTAGCGCTGGCTGTATCCCAGAAGTAAAGCTGGATCGTCTCAGGCGCAGTGTCAAACGAAACTCCTTGCCGTGGTCCCGCAATATTTCAAAGATAAAAGCTTGAAAGCACGATTGCAGGCTCAAGTGTCACTAACTAAAAGCCTTCGATCCAACTCCATTTGGTGAGTACCCACCCAAGGGGGCTGTCGGACCATCGCCACGAAATATATACCACCATCAATATATATCATTAACAATTTCCTTTGTACACGTTTTTTACGTTTATTTTTCGTTGACCAATTTATTCCAATTTTTTAATATATTTTTTGCACGGATCGTTTATATATTGTGACCTATTCGAGGTCTTTACACAGTGGTTGGAATTTTTTATTGTCCCAATCATTTCTGTTTTTTCCACAGCACTATTGTATTATTAACTTTATTTTTATTTTATATATATTTTTTATGATTCTATGTAAGATATCACTTGTTTTAGGGCTAGACCCCCTAAACCTAAAAGTTCATTATATCACTTGGTTATACTAAGTTTCTTATTTGTTACACCTTTAGCGCTTTGATATACATTTTTCTCGACTGCTGATAGTATTCTTCTATCCCCTTTTTAGAGCTGCTTTAGGTCTTAATTTATTATATATTTCCACTTTAGTTTCCTTTCCAGAAGCGCGGATTATCTATTTCTCATCGTTAGGAGGCGCCTGCTAATTCTGGGGGCCCCACTCGCCCAAATATAGGACAGGAACATCCTGCCGAGGCGGGAGAAGGATGGAGAGAGGCTGATTGGTATTGCTTGCATTATCTATAGAATCCTAGGTAGGATGGTCATCTTGAGAGCGGTACAGCAACCGAACCAGGTAATAATAAGGGCTTGCCATTTCCTCAAGTCCTGTTTAATTTGAAGCAAGAGAGGAGTAAAATTGGCATCATACAGTGACTCCAGATCCGGGGTGAGGAAAGTGCCCAGGTAGGGCAAGGAGCGCTCCTCCCACCGGAACGGGAACCGATCCTGGAGAAAGCTCAACTCCGCCGGAGGTAGAGTGATATTCAATGCTGCTGAATTAGTCCAAATGATGGCCAGGTTCGAGAGAGCTCCATACTCCCTAAACTCCCGCATAAGTTCCGGGAGAGAAGAGCGAGGCTGGGAGACGGAAAACAGAAGGTCATCCGCGTATGCGGCGACCTTATGTTCCACCGAGTGGAGCCGATATCCGGCAATGCGGTCATTGAGCCTAACATGACACAGGAAGGGTTCTAGCACCAGTACATACATCAATGGGGATAACTGGCAGGCCTGTCTCGTACCATTCATGAGGGGGAAATATGGATATCTGGTCTCATTAACCCGTATCGCTGCCGAAGGTACAAATCCACCGCAGCCAATCGGGCCGGTGCTTCCCGTAAAAGGGGATCTGGCTGCAGGTTGTACAGTCGGCGATAAAAGGTCACAGAACTCTTCCGCCATGGCTGCAGAAAGCGTGAGTCGGGAGCCCTGTCTGGAAGTTAAGTGGGAGATAAAAGTTTTACATTTCGGGCCACGTAAGGCTCCGGCTAAGTATTTGCTCGGTTTATTGGCATGCTCGTCAAAAATCCTTCGTCCCCACATGGCACGTCTCTTCTATCTCAGGAATAGTTGAGCATTAAGAGCCTCACAAACCTGCACTAGTTCCCTGTAGGTCGCCACTGTGAGGGATTTCTTATGCACCGCCTCCAGCCTCTGGAGACAGTTTAGCAGGGCCTCAGTTTGGGCGTTGCTCTCCCGTTTCCGCCTCGCTCGTGTTTGATGAGGACCCCGCGAATAACACATTTGTGCGACTCCCACACAATCTGAGGGTCAGCACTGTACTCGCCGTTGTTACGGAAATAGTCCGTAAACGAAGACGATATTTCTCCGCCGGATCCTGGCGGGATCCTGCAGAAGAGACTCATCGAGTCTCTAAGAGGAACACCTAGAAATGGAGGCTAGTAAATCCACAGTTAACTTAATCGGAGTGTGGTCCATGCGGGGCAGGTGGCTGTCGATCCTCGGAGAAGTCCAGCCAGTTTGGCATAGGTGTATAGCCTCCGCCCCCAGGAAAGAAAACATAGCCGGCAGCTGTTAAGGACCATGTAGCTGGAATGTGGTGTCGCCCTTCCGCACAATGAGATCAAAAGGGTGACCCCATCTGTACGAGGAGTCAGCGGAGCAGATGACCTCCAGTAAAGGCCTCAAGGATCGTCTCATGCGGAGGGTATGTCTGGAAAGGTCAGGCATGATGTGAATAGGAGGCCCATCAAAGTCCATTGGTCCATTGGGCCACCCTTGGTGGTGAGCCGCAGGAGGATCTCCCTCCAGTCCCCCACCCCTCGATCAGCGGGCGGTCTTCAGGGCCTGTAGATGGGAGGACAGGCGAGGGGATCGGGGATGGGGGCCGGTCTCGATCGCGGGTCGGCTCCGCCATGTCCTGCAGGGGTGCCACCACCTTGCCCTTGGACTTAGGGGTGGGGCCTGCAGCCGCCGGTCGTGTAGTCGCCATGTGCGACGATCCACCTACCCGGCTTGAAGTGTCAGCAGAGGCGAAGAAGCCTGTCAGGGTGGACTGTCGAGAGAGGCCTGTTAACGTCTCTTGTAGACCGGGTCAGTGCCGGCCGATGCAGAGCTCCAAAAAGATGCGTCTTTACGGTGCCATTGTTAAGCCATGCCCCCCTTAAACTGGTCTTTTGACAGCTGTAGTTACAATTTACAACTATCGTACAATTCTTTTCGCCCCATCATCGAACCGTCTGTTAGATTTTTGCACGACTGCTCCATCATGCACAGACCAATGTGGATTTCAATGATTGCTCTTTAGCAATACTAACGGAGCAGATTTCATCGATCGACAGAGAGGATTTTCATTTGCACATGTGAAGTGTTCATGTTGCGATTTTTTTTTTTTCTGTACAAAAAGCCCCACTAATCCTTAGATTTTCGTACGATTCAAAAAAAAAAGAAGTTTTTCTAGTTGGCCCAATAGACGAAATTCGGCCAGTTGTACAGTAACTCTGATCGTTCACTTCCCATCAACTAGCCAAATATTATACGAAAACCCGATTTTGTTTGGAAATCGAATGATAATCGCAAGATGTATTTATACTTTTAGTCTAGTAAGTGTTCCAATTTGATTTCCAATATGGTATAGGGAAAAAATCCTTTAAGGCATCTATCTGAGGAGTAATTAGGTCAGCACATAGCTTAGACTTTTGCAAGGGGAAAAGCAGCAGACACATTATGTAAAGATCGAAAGTCACATTAAAGTGACATTTAAACCCTCAGATTTTTTAACATAAACCAATACTGTAATGTGTGCCTTACTGTAATCCATGGTAGTTTCCCTTCTCTTTGCTGCTCTTCCTTTTAAATCCTTATCTCATCTCATGCTGGGGGAGAACTTCCCTTTGCAGCTGAGTGCCTCTTCCTGTAGTGCTGGCTCAGGTTGGGAACCTGCACACAGACACCATGTATCCATTCCAGAGACAAGGCAGTCTGCTGCAAAACAGAAGTTCTGCCCAGCATGAGAAGAGATACAGATTTAAAAGGAAGAGCAGCAAAGATAAGGGAAACAACAGTATTGTTTTATGTTAAAAAATCTGAGGGTTTAATGTCACTTTAAGTTAAAGTGGATCTTTACCCCCCTTTGACTAAAATCACATCAGCATACAGCTCTGCATGTTGATATGAAATTATGTTCAATCAAAGTTCCAGAAAGTATAGGGTGATCTAGTAACCTACCCTAAAATGGCAACTGTCAGAAAAATAACATATGCAAAAAAAAAAGAAAGCCTGCAATTATCTATAAGTATCTTGTTTGTAGATTGTAATCACTAAACATTTCTAAATGTGCCTTTGTGGTTATTTTGAAGGCCTGTATGTTTTGGGGGATCAAAGGGCCCCCTTTCATCAAGGCTTGGTAGATCCTGAAGAAAAAAACATAGACCGAACAAATATGTCTTTTGGACCCCCAGTATCACCTTAAAAGGGACTTGTCACCACCAATATGCTATCACATGGGGGGCTTGTAATAACAATTAAAGTAAAGTTAAAAAAAAGTTTTAAAAAACCTTAAATAAAATAAATCTAGAAATAATGTAAAACCAATTTTTTAAGTCCGCCCATGAGCGCACACGCATTCACGCATCGGGTGCGCCTACGTACGAAAGCGACTATCGCGTTACACATGTTTTGTATCGCCATGCACGTCAGAGTGAGAGCAATAATTATAGTGCCAATATACTGATGACCTGTAAGGGCCTTTAACCACTTGAAGACCAATGTATTAAACCCCCTTCCTGTCCAGGCCATTTTTCAGTTTTCAGCCCAGCAGTACTTTGACCTTTTATTTAGTCATGCAATGCTGTACTAAAATTATTTTTCTCCTATTTTCAGGGGACAGATAGAGCTTTCTTTTGGTGGTATTTAATCGCTACTGGGGTTTTTATTTTTTACTATGTTAAGGAAAAATTACCAACAATTTTGGGGAAAAAACATTCCCCTATTTTACGAATATTATATATAGTTTTTTTAAAAGACAAATATAAATATGTTGAGTGGAAAAGATCACGCCCCTCTGAGGAAGCCCCGTGCTGGGGGAAACGCCACTTGAAGACCGATGTATTAAACCCCCTTCCTGTCCAGGCCATTTTTCAGTTTTCAGCCCAGCAGTACTTTGACCTTTTATTTAGTCATGCAATGCTGTACTAAAATTATTTTTCTCCTATTTTCAGGGGACAGATAGAGCTTTCTTTTGGTGGTATTTAATCGCTACTGGGGTTTTTATTTTTTACTATGTTAAGGAAAAATTACCAACAATTTTGGGGAAAAAACATTCCCCTATTTTACGAATATTATATATAGTTTTTTTAAAAGACAAATATAAATATGTTGAGTGGAAAAGATCACGCCCCTCTGAGGAAGCCCCGTGCTGGGGAAACGCGTCAGGTTTAGCGTGATCTAAGCCTCCCCCATGGCTCACAATATATGTGTTTGATGGCGTAATGGAGCGTTACAGGGTGAACAGAGCAAACTGATATACTGCCTGTATTTATTCAAGAGCTGCCACCATATCAGCGGTCTGGACATTAAGTGTCATTCATCTAAGAAATGATTTATCTCATCTGAAGAGGAAGCAGTACGGATACTGGACACTTCAAAAGTGATCTTTGTCTGAGACAACACTGAGCTGGTTTAAACACACGGACATCTTTTACCTTCACTCCATGCAGAGTTTTCATGAGAGGATAGAGTCTCACTTCGTACTATCTCGTTGTGATACACACTCATCCTTTGGAATGTTACAAAGTAACACCGTACAGAAGGTTGGTTTATTTAAACAAGGATACATCAGCGCTTGATCTATTAACTCTGCTCGTCCATCACCCATGAAGGGTAATTATTATACCGACCATCAACTATGTTATGTGTATTGAGCCATTGTAGGAAAGCTTAGTAGGTTTTAAGATTTTAAATGTTTCTCTTCCGTTCATTGAAGAACACAGGGAACAGATCTAGGATCATGTACTGTAGGGTTTATATCGCCTTTGCTGTTTGTTTGGGGGAGGAAACGCTTGCTTGTTTCAGCATTGAAACATTGTAGCAAAAAGCCGGTACAAATTGGGAAATCCCGATCTGTTACCAGCTGTCAAACAATGACAGCAAGAGCAGTAAATACCACACTGCTATCATTATCAGACACCCGATTCATAAAAGGGATCAGATATCTGGAAAAGCTTAAAACTTTCATTAATAGATGCCTCAATACTGAAGCATCCATTAATGAACGCCTCAATACTGAGGCATCCATTAATGAACGGTAACCGCTTATTTTCAGCGGTTACCAGTAGTACAGAAACTTAAATAACTGATCACCTACAGTGTACGTAATCAGTCATTTGGGCACTTAGTGGTGGGGATGTACAGTGTACGTCTCCCATCACGAAGTGGTTAAGAGCCTTACTCAAATTAACTTAAATGTATTTGTTCAAACAACAAGACTATGTTGCAGGGGCAGTGATCCTCCTTTCTCGGGTCTATAAATGAACGAGAAATAAAATCAAATTTTATGTCCAAAACACATAAAAATGAGAATATATTGTAATCAAATATTGATATTGATATGCATCTTCTAATGTGTGCTTGATTTGTACATCATTACTTAATTATGTTTTGGAATGAATACAAGTACGAAGTACTGTATTTAAATCTTTTGCTTTCTAGCAGTTGGACCTTTATTCTCCTTTTCACATGTTCCTTACCCACCTTTTTTACAACGGCCGGCCGAGAGGTCTCTAGATCTGAGCGGGCCACTCCCACCCGCCGAGCGGGAAACACAGGCGATTTAAAAACAGGCACCGATGCCTGTTAGCTGATGACGCAGATCTCTGCTTCATCAGCTTCTTCAGGGGTGTGCTAGGTGACGGGGTTCTTGGAGACCCCTGATGTCTCCATAAAGAGGACCTGCCACATCTTTTGCTATCACATAGAGGGGTTTCTTAGCCCCTTATGTGATGGCAATAAAGTTAGGTGAAAAAAAACAAATAGGAAATAAAATTTAAGTTTCCAAAATAAAATTAAAGTCACACATAAAAAAGAATAAAAAAAACAAATTTTTTTTTAAAAGCCACCACCCATACATACACGCATGCAAACATGCGTCAGGTTCGCACACCTGCGAAAACGATGATTGCGCCCATTACGCCGCACATGTTACATATCGCCGTGAACGTCGCAGTGAGAGCGATAATTTTAGGGCCATCAATCACTGATAACACTAAACTGATGAGCGGTAAAAGCTTTTAAAGCGTCGCCTATGGTCAATTTGGGGTATTGTAGTTTTTTGCGATTTCGTGGGTGCGTGCAATTTTTAAGCTTGACATGTTGGGTGTCTATTTACCCGACGTGACCCCGTCTTTTATATTTTACCAAAAAATTGGGTAATAATAATTGTTTCCTAACATAATGTAAAAAACACTTTTTTTTTTTCTCAAAATGTTCAGTAAATTTTCTGAAATATAGAAAAAAATAAAAACCCCAGTGGTGAATAAATACCACCAAAAGAAAGCTCTGTGTCCCCAAAAAATTGTATAAAATTCATTTCAGTACAGCGTTGTATGACGGAATAAATGTCAGTCAAAGTACTGCAGCGCTGAACACTGAAAAATGGCCTGGCCAGCAACAGTTTACAAACAAGGAAGTCCCCAGCAGTGACATGAGTGTTGGATTGATGAGATGGTGATTCCTTATGGTTTGCAGTTATTTATATAGTTATCATTTGAATGGCTGCTCAACTCATTAAGGGGTCTTTCTGAAAAGTGCTCTGTGGGTATTTTGCATCTAGGAAACTAGATTAGAGAGGTTGGAGACAAATATTCATTAAGTTACTAAGTAGTTTAACCCTTTTGCTGCCAAGCCCTCTGGAACATTTTGCACCTCAGCTGGCCACACCATTTTTGCAATTTTTCACGTTTCACAATGTTGCCGGCTAAAATGATCTCCTGATCGCAGGGCAAATACAGTTGCTGGTCTGTCTCCGCGTCTGTGGCAGTCCAGCAACAGCAAATCGCAATGTCCCAGCCCATGTGATTGCTGTGATAGCCACTCACAGCGGTCACAATGTTGCTGGGTCACAAGATCTGCCTCCCTCCACCTCTGTTGGGTTTGTTAAGTGGAGAGAGACGGATCGTTGTTACATTTTTTGCTGTGAAAGGAAAAAAAAGTGTTAAGTGTCCAAATCCCCTTTCTCTGCCGTTTGATCACTGCCAGCAGTGATCAAAGTACAGATCACAGTACGTTACTTTAACCCTTTGGGATTTGATTTTTTTTAAATTTATTATTATTTTAAATAGGTGATCTAGGTATTTTGGGGTGGATGGAAGTTAGTAGGAAATTTGGGAATTTTGTGTTAGTTAGTTAGGGGCGAAAAGAAAACAAAGTGTTAAAGCAAAACATTTTGAAGTTTACTGCCGAGGAGGCGTATACAATTTTAACTCATAAAGTGACGCAGGTGACTGCATATTTACTTGAGTTAGACGCAAGAGCTGATTCCCCTGGCGCTGTCCAAGGCACAGAGGATTTGGTACCCCTCAGTGATTTTACCCCTGACATCCCATTCTTTACTGTAACTCCAGGCATACAGGCTGATGTGTCCAGCTTTGGCCCACTGGAGTTTCTGCAGTTATTCCTGCGAGATAACTTTTTAGGGGAAATTGTAAAGCAAACTAATTTGTACACTGAACAGTACCTTGCCCAGAACCCTGTGTCCTTTATTGCTAGGAAAGTGACATGGTACCCCAGCAGTGTCCCAGAATTGAAGCAATTTTGGGCACTCTCAATGTTAATGGGAATAATAAAGAAGCCAATTATTTGTTTATGTTGGTCTAAGAATCCTATCTGCTGTACCCCCATTTGTTTGCAAACTATGACGAGACGCAGATATGAGATGCTACTGCGGTTTCTGCATTTCAATGATAATAGGAAGTGCCTGCAAAAAAGTAACCTGCAGTATGATAAATTGTTCAAAATTCGCCCCCTTGTCTCCCACTTTAATCAGACATTTGGAAGCTTATATATCGCCTAAAAGAACATCTGTATTGACAAGTCTCTAATGAAATACACGGGTAGATTGGGATTCAAATAGTTTATACTTTCTAAGGGAGCAAGATTTGGTAGTAACCCCTTAGTGACCATTGACGTCCATAGTACATCCCTGGCATCCGGCCCGTTTAAACAGACTCCCGGCGGCTTTAGGTCCCCGGGACTGTTTACACTTGTAAAGCCGACTGTCTGCTCTACAGTAGAAGCGATTCTGGCGGCTCAGCTGCTGCCAGCTCGCTTCTACGGGGCGGGCAGATAAACCCCCGCCCGACACCCACGCCGTGTTTCCCGGGCTCCGCTGCCCCTACTGTGGGCCCGGGACCGGCTTCTCTGGTGTCGGGGGAAGCTGGGGAGGAGATTGGCAAACCTCCATTCACTGATCTTCTCCCCATAGTATGGGACCTGGAGCGATGCAGATTACATCTCTTCTGGTCCTATAGCTGTCAGTACTGGGCTCCTGAAGCCCAGCAATAAGCTAATGAAGTACGATCTGCACTTCAATAGCTTATTTCAAGTGTAAAGGTGACCCTAATGGTCTTTTGGACCGCCAGTATCACCTTAAAGAGTACCTGTCACTGCCAATATGCTACCACATGGGGGGCTTGTAAGCCCCCCTATGTGATGGCAATTAAAGTAAAGTTAAAAAAGTTTTTTAAAATTAATAAATAAAATATAAAAATGTATATATGTAAAAATAATTTTAAAAATGTATTTGAATTCCCTCGTCCCTGCGAGCATGCGCGTCTTCATGTAAACATGTGTCGGGTATGCCTACGTATGAAAACGACAATCGCACTACACGTGTTGGGTATCACCACACAGGCTGGAGTGAGAGCAATAATTCTAGGGCCAATATTTACGCGTATCTCTAAACTGATGACCCGTGGGGGTCTTTTAAAGCTTTGTCTATGGACTTTTTGGGGTACTGAAATCTGTCGCAGTTTCACAGATGCACACAGTTACACAGATACAACGGGACCTGCATAAAGTCCGCCAGGAGGTTCAGGCGGTGTCCGTGGAGGTCTCCACGGTTACGGAGTCCTGTGCGGCGATCGAGGCTCGTGTCCAGCGCCTAAAACCTCGCATCCCTGCAGATGGAAGACCTGGAGGACCGCAACCGCTGCCAAACATTCGGATACGGGGGCTCCCGGAGGCGAGCTTGCCAGCGGACCTTCGGTCCACCGTACAGGCCATTTTTGGCTCAGTTTTACCAGAGGCCACTCCGGACTCCATTCTGATGGCCAGGGTCCACCACACCATTGGCCCTGCACCTGCAGATCCTTCCCGCCCGCGTGATATCCTTTGCCGCCTGCACTATTACAAAGTGAAAGAGGACATCCTGCGGCAGGCCTGGTTGAAAAGACCCTTGGAGTTTGATGGGGCCCAGCTCCAGATCTTACCGGATATCTCCAGGAACACCCTCCGACATTGGGCCCTCCTGCGTCCCCTCCTAGATGCGATCCGTCAGTCTGGGGCCATCTACTGCTGGGGTTACCCCATACGTCTCCATGTCCGCAAAGATGGGTCCATATTCCAAGTTCGCACGACAGAGGATGTACCAGCCCTGTGTGAGTTCCTGGGCATACCGGCCCTACACCTTCCCGACTGACTGGCCTACTTCCCGGATGACCAGGCCGCAACACCGAAGCCCCGCAGGGCGCGTCATTCCCCCTCTCGGGACCGACCCACGCGCACACCCGATGCGGTCATGGAGGCTGCGGAATCGTAGGCATGGTGAGAATTTTCCCCTCTTTCCATCTCATTTTTGATGCTCTCCTACCCCTGCCTGAGCCTACCGAACCTACCCAGCCTATGGACTGGACTCGGGCCAGTTATAACCATTGCCATAACGGTCCCCGGAGCATCTCCCCAGGCCTACCACCACTACTGACTCGTGGAGTCACATCCCATCCCTGGGGGTTGTCTGCGTCCTGCTGAACTGTGCTCCCTTAAGGACACCTCCGGGCCGCAGCGGCCCACCGCATTCCCAGTGGGAACTGGGGCCGGGGGGTACGGGTCTGAGTTGCCGCCTCCTCCGGTGCATATGCCGATCCCTGCGGGATCTACGACACAGGGTCGACCAACCGCCATGTCAGGTGGTCATGCTATATGCGATTAATGTTGTTCTACAGGTTGTTTGCAGTGTTGTTTTGAATATGCTTCCATGTGGTACCCACGGAGCACCGCTCCGCCTAGGTGTAGAAACGCTACCCCCACTAGTTGGTCCCAAGAGTGCCTTTAAGGGCCATTGGGACGTCGAACTTCGGTTCACGCCTTAGCCTTAATTCGCCCCGGCGTTCTTTCCCCTCCCTAGTACACCGTTCCCATCCCATCGCCCCTATCACTTTTCTCCTCCTAATCCTCTTGTGTCTGTACCCTCCCTCCCTACCCCCTCTACCCTACCCAGCGTGTGCCATGTCTTTGCTCAAGATCCTCTCCCTCAATGTGAAAGGCCTGAATGTGCCCGAAAAACGCAAGATGGTTCTCAATGACCTACACCGCCAGAGAGTTCAGGTGGCATTCCTCCAAGAGACTCGCTTTGCAGAGGGGCGGCCCCTCTGCTCCGTGACCGTCGCTATTCAGCAGTGTACCATAGCTACTAGCCGGATAAGAAATCCAAGGGAGTAAGTGTGCTGATATCTGGGTCGATACCGTGGCAACTATTCGAGTTGTCTGCGGGTGAGGAGGGGCGACTGCTGATGGTGAAGGGGATGATCGGCTCCCAGCGAGTCACCCTGGCTACCATTTATGTGCCCCATCAGGGACAGCTTGCCTTTCTTGAGCGGGTTCTGAATACATTGGACGACTTCCGGGAGGGCACCCTAATTTTGGGTGGGGACTTCAATTTGCACCTGGACCCTGAGACAGACTCCACCAACCCGACCTCCCACCTGCCCTTTTCCGCCCTGCGGCGACTGCGGTAACTATTTCACTCGCACCAATTGGCCGACGTGTGGCGGATACAGCATCCCACGACTAGGGATTACTCATTTCACTCACTGGTCCATGACGCATACAACCGTATAGATTTTTTCCTAGTCGCCCATGGTGCCCTACCTTCGGTGTGCACCACGGAGATTGGGAACATTACATACTCAGATCATGCCCCAATCCTGCTGACCCTTGAATTGACCCTGCTGCCTCCGCGCAGTTGGCGCTGGCGACTGAACGAAGCGCTTATCCAAGATCCCGGAGATCGAAGGTGATTTGCGACTATATTTTGATCTCAACTCTACCCCGGACTCCTCCCCGTACATGGTATGGGAGGCCCATAAGGCCTACATCAGGGGGACTCTCATAAAGCTAGACCGCACTTCTAACACAGATCCATTCCCTGGAAATCCTCCATAAAAGACGACGTGACCCAGCTGTCCTGGCTCAGCTGCTGGCAGCCCGAGAAGCCCTCTGCTCACTTGGCATGGACAAGGATAAAGCCACCCTCACCAAGTGCCATAGGCACTTCTACGAATACGGTAATCAATGTAGCCGCTTCCTTGCCCAAGCGTTACGCCAGCAGCGCGCGCGGACCTTTATCCCGGTGATTAAACACTCAGAGGGTCACCCTTGCCACCTGTCGGAAGACATAGCCGCAGCGTTCCGCGATTATTATGCTACCCTCTATAACATCCCGGGCCCACAATCCGCTGCGGCCCTGACCTCACGTCAACGACGCATTCGTTCCTATTTGACGGAGTCCACCATGCCCTGCCTACCCCCCTAGGTCCGTTTATCCCTGGAAGATGCGATTTCCATGGAGGAGCTAGAGGTATCACTCAAACAAACCAAGACGGGCAAAGCCCCAGGCCCTGACAGGTTCACTCTCGCATACTATAAAAAGTTTCCCACCTTACTCCACGGCCGTATGCTTGCGGCCTGGAATGCGATCCGGGAGATGCACGCCCTTCCCAGGGATGCTCTCGCGGCTCACATAACGGTGATCCCTAAACCAGATAAGGCCCCCACGACCCGTCCCAGCTACCGCCCCATCTCTCTCCTTAACGTGGACATCAAGCTTTTTGCGAAGGTTCTGGCCACGCGACTTCTTCCGTATCTCCCCTCCCTGATCCACCTGGACCAGGCAGGCTTTGTCCCCACCAGGGAAGCTAGGGACAATACTGTTAGGGCCGTTAACATCATCCACTCGATCCGGTCGAAGGCCTCCCCGTACCTACTGTTGTCGACTGATGCGGAGAAGGCCTTCGACAGGGTCGACTGGTCCTTTCTTCGCCTTACCCTGGAGCACATCGGGCTGGGCAAGGGCATGCTATCTTGGATCCTAGCTCTTTACTCGAACCCCACGGCCTGCGTAAGCGTTAACGGTTTCCTATCAGCCATAGGCAACGTTACCAGGCAGGGATGCCCGCTCTCCCCCCTTATTTTCACATTGACGCTTGAGCCGCTGCTGCGTACCATTAGGGCCCACCCGGACATCAAGGGCATCATAGTAGGGCCCCTCCAACATAAAATAGCTGCATACGCAGATGACCTGCTGTTTTTGTCTCCTCCCCAGACACCACGCTACCCAATTTGACGTGCCCTACGCCAATATGGTGATCTTGCCAACTTCCATATCAAAAATCGGAAGCCCTCAATCTGACAGTACCTGCACGGATGCTCTCCCGTATTCAGCAGAACTTCCCATACCACTGGGCCCCCACCGCCATCAAATACTTGGGCGTAAAACTCCCCCGCGATCTCTCTCAACTATATAGTCTCACCTTTCTGCCTCTGCTACTGAAGGTTAAATCAGATCTAGAGGGCTGGGCCAGAAACAAGTTTTCCTGGACTGGGCGGTGTAATGTTGTAAAACAGAACATCCTTCCACGCTTCCTCTATCCCTTCCAGGCCCTTCCAATACGCATCCCTCGGGCTTACTTCCGCTCCCTTCAAGCAGCGATATCCTCCTTCGTTTGGGCAGGTAAGACCCCCAGACTCCGCCTGTGGCCTGGGCCTTCCCGACCTCTACCTGTATTACATGGCTTCCCACCTAACGCGAGTCGTGGACTGGTGCAGACACGGGGAGACTAAACCTTGGGTGTCATTGGAGCAGTCCATAACATCGATTCCCCTTCCGACCCTTCCCTGGTGTGGGACGGCACTGCCCAAACACCTGAGCACCCACCCGACGTGGGCCCCACATGGCAGGTGGCCCAGGCGGCGTTCAGGGTTAAACATCTGTCTCCCTCTCCCGTGTATCCGATCCTTGGCAACCCAGAGTTCCCTCCCGGTTTGGAGGATGGTTTATTGCGCCGTCTTGTAGGCCTGGGTCGGTTTCGGGCGATGCACCTTATCCAGGGCTCACAATGGCAGTCCCTGCGAGGTTTGATGTCGGATACGGAGCTGGGAGATCCGGGCTTTTGGAGACAGCTTCATCTTTCCCACTTCCTAGCTACACTACCTGCGCCTGCCAGTTATGCTCGGACCCTCACGGATTACGAACGTGCCTGTACCGACACGGGACCAATGGCTAAGACACTGTCCTTCTGTTACCGATTGGTGGTAGAGGCAGACCTGGACTCCCCACTGTCCTTTCTTGGGCAGTGGGAGAGGGAGCTGGGGATCCAGTTCTCCCATGACGACAGGGCCAGGCTCCTGAGGCTCTCCCTGAAGTCGTCCATATGCAACAAATACCAGGAGTCGGGCTACAAAATCCTAACCCGCTGGTATAGAACTCCACGCAGACTTCACCTGATGTACAATGAGGTATCGGATGTGTGTTGGCGGTGTGCCTCCTCTCCCGCAGACATGCTCCATATTTTCTGGGCCTGCCCAAAACTAACGCCTTTTTGGTCACGGGTCCAGCAGATAGCCCACCAAATCCCGGAAGACCCAGCGTTCTTCCTCCTCCACCATAACTCATTCCCACTGAAGGGGTACTCCAGGTCAGTGCTGGTACACTTGCTGAATGGGGCACTCGCATGTATCCCCATCCTATGGAAACAGGAGACCCCCACCTTCGGTACGGCTCTGGTTTACCAAAGTGAACGACATCAGAACCATGGAGGACCTGACTAGTCTACCGGTAGTCCCAATGTGGACGCCCTGCCACGTCGGGCGGACCATATAATGTCATTAGTAGCACTTCTGGTCCTCACACGGTGGCAATGCAAACTATTTAACTACTGGCAAGGCCCTCGCGGACGCGAGGGCTAGACGTGAGATCAATACGTGAGATCAATGTTTGCAATGCCGTAGTAGATCTATGTGTCTATTACAATTATCAGAGTTCTCTGTATTTCTGATGTGAAATAATGTGACACACTTACCCTTGTTCGTTGTTATATGATGAAACTGTTCAATAAAGAATTTATAAAAAAAAAAAGAAAAAAATACAAACTGGTTTCCCAAAGGACCTTACAAAAGTTAAGCTGAAAAGGGGTGAATCAACTCCTCTCTGCTAGAAGGAACTGCTGGCAGTAAAGTACAAGGACAAGAAGGAGGTGTATATGCTGACCACCATCCATGATCACCATAGTCGCAGGGTAGCAGTCCATGGCAGAGAGGTGGGTGCCAATCTGCATCACACAATATAACAGGCACATGGGGGTAGTGGACCTGTCTGATCAATTAATGCAGCCATACCTGATAATAAGAAAAACTCGGGCATGGTATAAAAAAGTGGGCATTTACTTGATGCAGACGGCAACCCACCATAAGCCCCCCCGCACCCCCCACAAAAGCACCACAGAAGTGATGGAGGGTCTGTTACCAAAGGGGCATAAGGATGGAAACAAGCCTTTACTGCCCTGACTGCCCGTCCCAGCCAGGCCTTTGCATTGGTAACTGTTTTAAGGTTTACCCATTAAATCCATTTATGAAAAGAATTCACACTTAAAAAGCTGACATGGTGTGGTCTCTTATATGGCACTGTAACTCCACATAATACTGTCTACAGCATACATTGGGAGTATAGCTCTACTCAGAAGAGTTTGGTGAGCATAATTTGGGGGTTTATCACAGTGGTGCACATCAGATTTACAAAACACCCAGCAAAAATACAAAATGTATGCAAAACATGCAAAGAAAAAAACATTTTCCCCACTAACTTTAACATAAATGGTGAAAAAATGGCGACACTGGGTACAATATACACCAGATCAGATATCCCGGATTGTCTACTTGCACAAATGGTGGCCTTCATGGGGTAATTTGAACAGTAAAACTGTTATAATGCCCCAAAATTAGACATAGGCCCATCAAATTCATCTATCAAAATTCTTACTGTAAAAACTGAAATAGTCAGGTTATATGGCACTGTAACTTCACAAGATAGTGACAAAAGCATATACTGGGGGTATTGTTGTAATCAGAAGATGTTGCTGGACACAATATGGGGTTTTGTACAGGAGTATCACACATTAGGTTTACGAAAAACACCGGCAGCTCTGATCTCTTCAGCTATTGTGCAGCGATCCCTCCTCCTGTCTAGTGCGATCCCAAAAAAGTGCTTGTACTATTTTTTGTGATCGCACTAGACCGGAATGTGGGCATTGCTGTGCTCGTGTTCTGGCGCGGCCGATCACGCTGTG
The DNA here is from genome assembly GCF_000935625.1 of Nanorana parkeri. NCBI lineage: Eukaryota > Metazoa > Chordata > Amphibia > Anura > Dicroglossidae > Nanorana > Nanorana parkeri. The sequence continues at coordinate 64,139 of NW_017308731.1, read as the reverse complement.
GGCAAGGGGGCGTGGCTGCGGTGCCATTCACTTGAGTGCACTGCCACGTCCCCTCCCACCCCAGAACGCATGGAGCCTTCACAGTATGCGATCCAGTGCGTTCCAGCTTTGTTAGCTGCTGGAACACACTGGAAGTGGTGTGAACAGGCCCTAAGTGATGTATGTCTTCTCTCTGAGAGAAGCATACCACTTGTTTTTTTATTTTTCTTGATTCTTCTAGCTGTTGCCACTGCTGCTCCCCTTTTTGCAGCTCTCCTTATCCGTTGTCTCCTCGGCTGAGCCTTGGGGAACCTTAGCCAGGCACTGTCAAATGAAAGATGAATGGCTGGCCTGTAATGTTGCTTAAGGGCACTGGATTCTGCTTTAGGTGCATCACATTGAGTTATCCTTGGGGCGTGCTGTGGTCCACCGGGTGGTTGAGCCCTGCTCTGTCCCTAAAGCCCCTTCAGGGTATATGTCCACTGATAGGGCGAATGATGGGGTTTGAGCTGAACGTCCTATTGCTATGCTGGGAGGACCAGAAGTCTGCCGTGTTAAGCCAGGGACTTCTAACCTTTACTGGAGCCCAGGTTGCTGTTACGCTGCTGGTCCCCTACATGTTAGTTGGATTGCAGGCTGTTACACATTTAAATGCTTTGTAAAACGATCAGGCGTCTCTAGAGACGCCGAATTGCTTGAATGTAAAGCTCTCGGCCGGCCCGGAAGCTTCTTGGCCCGCCTCCGGCATCCTCTCGTCACAGACGAGAAGATGAGTGGATTTTTCAAGCCGTGTGTGTGTATATGTGTGTTTAATCTTTTTTTTAAATTATTATTAATTTGGCGCATTGATCAGCTTGTCTCTTCTACTCCTACCTCACAGTACAGCAATCCTTAGACGTTTGCTGTGCTTCAGCTGCCTGCAGTGTTTGACACAGAAGGCTTAACCCTGCCTGATCGGCAGCTCTGCCATTGCACACAATACACTGTCTGGAGGGGAGGGGGGCCACTGAATACTAATGAATGGAAGAGCTCAAACAGTGCTTGCAAAACAGACATTTCCATGAGACTATGAAGAGGAAAGCTAACAAAAAATGTAAGTGTCTGTTTTCATATACATCAACTGCATATGCCGACTTCATGTACCCTCAGTGCTAATTGCTGGCATTTGTTTTTAAAAAATAAATACCTCTGCAAAGGTAGAAATTGGCTTTAAAGCTTTGATTTGCCAAAGCCCAATCACAAGAAGATAGCTACACAAGCTATTGGTTCCAGAATTAAAGGAGAACTATGAGATGAGTGATTTCCACTCACCTCATAGTTCTAGCCGACCTGTGACAATGAGACTGTCACAGGTCGGCTCAGTAGATCGGGAGGTGAGCGAACACATAGCGGGTTCGCTCACCTCTCGATCCTGTCACGGCTCTCTGCCGTGACAGGGGAAGGGGCTGGATTCCCCTCTCCCCGCTCCGCTCTGCCAGCGCTGACTGGCGGAACGGATGGGGGAGGGTACAGCTGGCTCTGCCTCTAGATAGGCAGAGCCAGCTGTCACTCATGCAGCTGGGCGGATCTCGACATCTATGTCGGGATCCGCTCCGGCGTCTCAGTATACCGCGAGCTGTAGCTCGCGGTATACTGAGCTTAGGGTAACGGGAGGACGCTAGTTTGTGTCCTCCCGTTACCCTAAGGAGAACTATGGGGGAAAAACACTGACCCCATAGTTCTCCTTTTAACTCATCATGTCCTGTGATGTACTCCAAGAAATGGGTTTTACAGGCAAGACCAAAATCCTGTTTGTTCCCTTTTGGCCTGTAAAAATAGGATTGAAAGTATTTTGATTCTGTTGCCAGTGCACACTTACTTTTCTTCCCAGTTATTGCCATGAGCTATTAAACATTTCTCCCTCATGTTGTGCAGATGAGGAGAGGGGAAGGGATTCATTAGTTTAACAAAAGAAATCTGGGAAGAGATAACACTAATTCTTGCAATTGCATGCATTTTCAGCCCACAGACAAAATTAGAACTTAATTGCATTTCTAATATCCAAAGACGCCTCACTCCCAGCGCTCAGCAGACCGAGGCCGGACTGTCATTAGCTCCAATCCTCTACACTACACACTCTGGGAATGGCTGACATCCACAAGATAATGTGATGTATCCTCATAAACATGCAAAAGACACAAAAAACAGCTTCTTCTCCTAGTGTGAGAACGTTTATAAAAACTCCAAATGTTAAAAGGTGGTAAAACTACTTGCATGCACAAAGGGGAAACAAACACACACCTGGGATGATAATTTATCGCTGACACATTTTGGGGGATCTCCCCCTTCTTCAGAGCTCTGGGAAGGGGAGGAGTGAGTCATGATGTCACAGGACCTGTTCCGACCATTTGTTCACATTCAGTAGCTCTGCTTCCGAATCCGTTCTGAATTGTTTGCATTTTATTTATCATACAGCATATGGTTTTACATTTCATCTCGTATAATACTGCTGAAGGATCAGTATTTGAAAGTTTGAAAGATTCCCTAGTGGAGTATAGGGTGCATCTGCAAAGTCTGCATTCATTTCCTTTCGTCATGATGCCCATATGTTTTCTAGGATACCTGAAGGCCCAGTCGAGCAAGGAGCTGCAGCAGGAAGGATACGAGCATTAGAGGAGCAGCTTTTAAAAGCCAAAGAACAGATAGAAATGTACAAACAGCAATCCAGTAGCTCTGGTAAGTCATAATTAATTTTACAAAGAAATATATAATATATTTTTTTTGGGACAGTTCAGTCCACATCATTCTTGTCCACAATTTGCAAAGGAGGCAGACTACTATTTCCCACTCTCTGCACTTTCCCCAACACAAAACAAGGCTCCCCTTCCAGTTTAAGTGCCTGTGCTGATATCTGTGACAGCATGCCCCCACCTTTTGCATTCTTGTGACCTTGCTTGTGTCCGGAAAGTGCAGGGACAGTGAGAAAAGAGCGGTCATTCAATAGGCCCTCTGCTTTATAGTGCAGGATCGGGAATGAAGAGGAGTGAACTGAAGTCTGTAACTCAGTTTGTACCGCACTAAGAAGCATGATATTAAAAGCAACATACACTGTGGGAGTTAGGTGACTGAGTTCTGAAAAACAATGACTGAGGCCTTTTTTTCATTTTTTGCACCCATGTTATATTCCAAATTTTAGGCCTGAAAATGACTTAAAACCCCCAAACATTATATATTTTCTGAATGCCAAGACCCTATAGAATAAAATGGTGGTAGCTCCTTATTAAACCCCAACATTTAGTCAAAAATTTAATTAAATGCCCCATAACACAACAAAATACCCATTTTTTTAATGAAATATAAAAGATGAGGTTACAACGAGTAAAACGATACCCAACATGCCCAGGTTACAAATTGCGTGCGTCCGTGAAACGGCGAAAAACTGCAGTACCCCAAAAAGTCCATTGCTATCACATGGGGGGGCTTGCAAGCCCCCCCATGTGATAGCAGATGGTGGTGACAGGTCCTCTTTAAGGTGATGCTGGGGGTCCAAAAGACCCCCAGTGTCACCTTTACACTGGAAATAAGCTATTGAAGTGCAGATCGCACTTCAATAGCTTATAGCTGGGCTGCAGGAGCCCAGAAATGACAGCCCAGGCACCGGAAGTGATGCAATCTGCATCGCTGTTGTAATCGATAACATTGACATCTATGATACAGCTTTGATGGAAGGTTCCTTGATATCTTGAATGGAATCAGCAGATGGCTGATATGTAAATGAGGACCATCGAAGGGTTCTTGGGGCTGGACACTGAGGAATGAAGATCTGCCAGGACGGTCATGTCCTGGGGCAAGCCCGACCCCCCTGCTGGTATTTACTGCCCACACCTGTGTCAGCAATGCATATATGCTGGGATGGGGGCAGGGGCATATGATGGAACCTTCTTCCTGTGTGACACTAATCTAGCTGACCAGCAAGACCTTTGGACAAGACAAGTCTTTCTGAACTCTGCAATCAAGAATGTGATTCGCTGAGACCTGCTGGAGAGGCGTGTCCGGAGAACAGAGAAAAACCCATGGCATGTGTGACAGAGAGAGAATGGTGTAGCTAGCTGTAGGATCCTTAACCTCAATTCCTATCCCCAATTCCCCTTTCAAATTCCCTTAATTGTAATATGTATGTATATCCCTATTTGTAAATAAACCCGACACTTATTTAAGATTCAGTTGTTCATCACTAATTTAAGGCACCCCCAAATCAGAGCACATTCTACAATCGCTCCCGGTCCCATAGAACGGGCAGGGGATCGATTAACGGAAGTTCGTCGGCCTCCTCCCCAGCTCCCCGCGGACACCAAGGAAGCCGGTACCGGGCCCGTAGGAGAGGCAACGGAGCCCAGGAAGCACGGCGGCGGTGTCCGGCGGGGGGTGGGGAGGGCGGCCCCTTCTACAGGACACAGAAGCGATCTGGCAACAGGTAAGTCGCCAGAATCGCTTCTGTTGTAAAGTCGACAGTCGGCTTTACAAGTTTAAACAGAGTCCCGGCGGCAATAGCCGCCCGGAGTCTGTTTTAAACAGCCCCGATGCTGGCGACGTACACTGTACGTCGTGAGTCACAAAGGGGTTAAAGTCCAACTCCATGTTATCCCACCCCCAGTCTGCATGGCCACAAAACTATAAGGTGTATATATACTTTAGTTCCAAGTTTCTTCCAACTGGTCTTGTGATGGATGGGTTCTTCTTGTCCTGTGTTGCTAGTTTTTACTGTTGCACAAACTGTGTACAAGTAGTAGCATGCACACTCCATTAAGTGCAGGTGTACACTGTTGAGTCCGGGCTGCATCATGGAATGACAGCCCCCTTGTTTTCAATGGATCAAAAGTAATTGGACAATTGAATCAAAAGCTGTTTCATGGACAGATGTGGGCTATTCTTTCGTTATTTCATCATCAGTAAGCCACGCCCACCGCACGCTGAAGCCGCGCACGCCGCTGCTCTCCTCGGCACGATCTCCCTCACTCGTCGCTGGCCTGCCGACAATCGAGGGCCCACCTTCTGAAAGCAAGTCAGTGGCGGAATAGGTGTACGGAGCTGCAGTGTGGAACAGGTGTGTGGGGATATAGTGGTGGAACAGGTGTGTGGGGATATAGTGGTGGAACAGGTATGTGGGGATATATTGGTGGAACAGGTGTGTGGGGATATAGTGGTGGAACAGGTGTGTGAGGATATAGTGGTGGAATAGGTGTGTGGGGGTGCTGTGGTGGAACAGGTGTGCAGTGTTGAACAGCTGTGTGGGGAGGCAGTGGTGGAATAGGTGTATGGGGGTGCAGTGTGGACCAGGTGTATGGGTGTGAAGCAGTGGAATAGGTGTATGGGGGTGCAGTGTGGAACAGGTGTGCAGGGATGCAGTGGTGGAACAGGTGTGCGGGGGTGTGGTGGTGGAAAAGGGGTATGGAGGTGCAGTGTGGAACAGGTGTATGAGTGTGATGTGGTGGAATAGGTGTTTGGGGGTGCTGTGGTGGAACAGGTGTACAAGGGTGCTGTGTGAAACAGGTGTATGGGTGCAGTAGTGGAATAGGTATGTGGGAGTGCTGTGTGGAACAGTTGTATGGGTGTGATGCGGTGGAACAGGTGTATGAAGGTGCAGCGAGGAACAGGTGTATTGGCGTGCAATGGTGGAATAGTTGTGTGGAGGTGCCGTTGTGGAACCGGAGTACAGCGGTGCTATGGTGGAACAGGTACGAGTTACGCCGCGTATGCCACGCCCACGCCGTGTATGCCACGCCCACCACACAAGCCGGATACACGCCCGCAGAGCACGCCGCAGCGACTTACAAGGGTTCAGAAACAGGGGGACCTCTTTTAATGTTTCCTGTTTAAAAAAAAAAGCGGCATACTGCATAACACCAGCAACTATAGAGGAACAACAAAGCCTAGCAATAATACATTAGGCAGCCTGCATAATGTATTATTGCTGGGACTTGTTGTTCCTCTATAGCTGGTGGTATTCTCCATTGCGCTGTATAATGTATTATTGCTGGGATTTGTAGTTCCTCTAACTGGTCAGTGGTAATCTGCATTGCGCAGTATAATCATTATACAGCGCAATGAAGAATACCACCAGCTATAGAGGACTACAAATCCCAGCAATAATACATTATATACAGCGCAATGCAGAATAACGCCAGCTATAGAGAAATACAAATCCCAGCAATAGTACATTATAGTATAATGTACTATTGCTACATTCCTCTATAGCTGCCGGTATTCTGCACTACGCCGCTGTATAATGTACTATATTGCACACACTTTTTTTTTTTACTTAAACCGCGCCAAGCTTGCTCCCGTGATGGACTACAATCTCAATACAAAGTAGTAGTCCATCAAGGGAAAAGGTCTGGAGTTGATTCCAGGTGTGGCATTCGTATTTGGAAGCTGTTGCTGTGAACCCACAACATATGTTCAGAGCAGCTTTAAATGCCAGTAAAACAGGCCATCCTTAGTCTGCAAAAAAAATCCATCAGAAAGATAACATTAGGAGTGGCCAAATCAACAGTTTGATACATTCTGAGGAAAAAAGAAAGGAACGCACTAGTTAACTCTTTGATGCAAAAAGACCTGGACGACCATGGAAAACAACAGTGGTTGATGATCCCTTCCATGGTAAAGAAAAACCTCTTCACAACATCCAGCCAAGTGAAGAAGGTAGACATATTATCCAAGTGTACCATAAAGAGTAGACTTCATGAGAGCAAATACAGAAGGTTCATCACAAGGTGAAAATCATTTAAGAATAGAAAGGCCAGATTAGACTTTGCAAAAAATTCTGAAAAAGCCAGCCCTGTTCTGGAGCAGCATTCTGTGGACAGTTGAAACTAAGATCAACCTGTACAAGAACAATGGGAAGAAAAAGTATGCAGAAGGCTTGGAACAGCGCATGATGCAAACCATACCACATCATCTGTAAAACCCAGTGGAGGCAGTGTGATGGCATGGGCATGCATGGCTTGCAGTGGCACTGGGTCACTAGTGTTTATTGATAATGTGACAGAAGACAGAAGCAGTCAGATGGATTATGAGGTTTATAGGTATAAATTGTCTGCTCAGTTTCAGCCAAATTTGTCAAACTTGATTGGACGGCACTTCACTTTGAACCAAAACATACTGCGAAAGGAACCAAGGAGTTTTTTAAAGCAAACAAGTGGAATATTCTGCAATGGTTGAGTCAATCACCTGATCTCAACCCAATCCAGGATGCATTTCACTTGCTGAAGACAAAACTTAGCCCTCGTTCACACCTGAACGTTTTGTAGCGCGTTCTACGCTCGACGAACGCTCTACAAAACGCTCAAAAATATAAATCCCATTGTATTCAATGGTCTTGTTCCCACCTTGGCGTATTTCCGCCCGTCCCTAACGCGCTACAAAACGGCCCACGCCTGAAAAGGTACATGTACTACTTTGGGCCGTTTTGTTGCGCGTTTCCATTGGGATACAGCCAAGTAGCCTTCGGAAACGCGCGACTTTTTTACCGCGAATCGCGGTAAAAAACACGCGCGACAGACGCGCATATGCAGTACGCCTAGGTGTGAACAAGACCTTAAGGTAGAAAGACCCGCGAACAAACACGAACTGAAATACGCTGCAGTAAAGGCCTGGCAAAGCATCACAAATGAGGAGATCTAACGTTTGGTGATGCCCATGCATTCCATACTTCAAACTGTCATTGCCTGCAAAGGTTTCTCAAAAAAAGTATTAAATTAGCATTTTATTTATGATTGTGTTTGTCCAATTACATTTAAGCCCCTGAAATAAGGGGACTGTGTATGAAAGTGGTTACAATTCCTAAACGTTTCAGATGATTCTGTTCAGCCGCTTGAATTAAAGATGACAGTCTGCACATCAATTGCATCTCGGTTGTTTC
>NW_017308731.1:32897-56201 GCF_000935625.1 Nanorana parkeri | reverse complement strand
GAAGAGTAAAGAGCTAGAATTATGAAAATTGGTCAGTATCCGATTTATTTCTGGACCTTAACTGTATATCCTAAAAATATTACCCCCCTCATCCCTAGAGCACAATAATGCTGGATTATCTGGATGACTTTCGCCTTCACTGCACAAGCATCACATGCTCACGTAAGGCTTTTTGTGCCCTCATCAACCCAAATTAATATTATAAGCCCGCCTTAACAACTTGGGCCCGCCTTAACAACTTGTCATGAATTGTATTATAGTTGTAATGTCATCCTCCTATTGTGAAGCGCTGCAAAAACTTTTGGCACTATATAAATCCTGTATAATAATAATATAATCTTAATGCTATGCTAACAAACTTAAGCAAGCTGTTTTCTTTTCCTCCTGCGTGCATCGATATATAGTGTTGAAAGGGGAATAGAGCTCTCCTAAATTAAAACGCTTACATTCATTTTAAGCTTAACCATTCCGCTACGTTAGATAAAAGTTGCTCTAATGTGATATCATTTACAGTTCACAGTACATAAAAATGCATTTTTTTCAATTTTTTTTACCATTTATTTAAGTAAAAACCAAAAGAATTAATCTATGTATCCAAATTTTTTGCCAAATTAAAAGCCCTTTGTGTTAAGAAAAATAACGTATAATATGTTGGGGTTGTTATAGAAATTAATATTGTATTTAAATCCGCTGTGCTTAGAAGCACAGTTCTCTGCGCTCTGCTCCGGTATAATTTGTCTGAACGCGCTCAGCAAGGAAACACACACACTTGCTGTTGTCTCGTCAGATCCTCAGTCGCTGTCCTCACTTGAGGAAGACTTCTTTATTTATAGGGGTAACACTGGAAGTGATAGCCACAACAGCCACCACTTCCTCATACATCAATAGAATACAGAGCCAGCCAATTAAACACATGTATACATCTGAATAGACAATAGAAAAAGGGGAGGGTATGCTCATGCATGTGAAGCACCGTGCACAGTTTCCAGCTGCCAGTTCATGTTTCACTTGCACATTTGTTAACAATGGATTTCCCGCCAAAAACACTTACACAAAGGAAGCAGCATGCTTGCACATGGACGACGCCATCTTTAATTTCCCGTTAACACTGGCGCAAACTTTATCCAGCATTGCTCAGTGAGCAATGCCCAATAAAGTTATTATGATTTCGCATTGATGGGAGCTTATCTGCAGGGACAATGCCATACTACTTCCAGCGCGCTAATCAGATGCATCAGAAATACGAACGCACGTTCCTTTCAAAAAGGCAGATATGTATCTTAAATACTATGTCCTCAAGGCAAATGCATACATGCCACGCCAATAAATCCGCGCATATCCACTCCAATGGTTTATTCCCAGTGCCTGAATAATCCGGGTCACGCTCCAATCGAGCGTGACGCAGAAATCCGGACACTGAGAGACATGATGACAATATTACAATATACTAAAAACACATCCTACTAAAATTTCCACGACAGGGTAGACTACAAAACCTAAAAGGTGTGTGGAACTGAGCCAGAATCAAAAAGAAAGAAGAAAAAAAAGCTTCTACTATAGTGCTAAAGGTGGGAACCTTTCCTTTCTCTGCATTAGCCTGTCCCTGACTGAAACCATATATCCCACCACCTTCCCTCCCTGCAGATAATTTATACAGTGCTTGCATTCATCCTGTCACCAGCCTAGAAAATTGTAGGCAAAAGCATAGGAAAAAAATAACGGGAAATTTATCAAAGCTGCAGCAGAGGGAATTTGGAGCAGTTACCCATAGCAACCAATCAGCATCAACCTTTCATTTTCAAACCTTAATCAATCAAAATAAAAAGCGCTAAAGGTATTAAATATTGTGTATAAAAAGTGGAAGATAGGTTTTCAGGCGGGTCGGCCTGGAGCCCTAGTAATGTATATGAAATGTGATTAATAAACCAATACAAAATTGCTGTGATAAAGATAAAACATAAAAACCAATCAAATTGTCCAATAAAGTCATATAAAAATCCTGTGAAACATCAAAAAGTGTTCCTTATGGAAAAAGATTCGGTGAACGGTGAACCCCGTGTACAAACAAAAGTAGCAGTGTATTTAAGGTCGTCTGAACTGCCCCTCTCGGGTGGGTACTCACAAAATAGAAGCTGATCAAAAGAACTCTTAGTGAGTAATAGCGTAGTTGGACTTGGGCGCAAACGTGTTCTCCACGAGTCCCGGCAGATGAACACTTGGCTTTCTCCCCTATATTGCTGGCTATGTCTCAGGGATGAGGAGATCGATCCTTTTAGACGCGGTGTTGGTAAAGTGCTTTGTTGTGGTCCCACAGGGTTTTAGAGACGAACAAAGAAGAGAACCATCCGGGTCAGAGAACTCCCAGTGACCGGTTATAGAAGAACTGGAGCGCACTGGGCTGCACTTTACTTTTTATTTTTATTTTTCGTTTTTTATAACGTATCACTTGTTGTTTAACTATTTACTGGATTTTATATATAGGTGCTTTTATTGATTGTTTATTCACATATTATTGCTTCATGACTATGCTTATACGGATGCTTTCAATATAACTGATTTGTTTAGCCAGCTAAAGCTCACCACGCACATACAATACACTCAAGTAACACCGGGTTGTGTTTTGCAGCTTCAACCACTAATTCACTATCACTAGTGGAGACATCTACTTTATATTTAACATTTTTTATTTTATTTTGTTATCTGAAGGTGATCTCCACCCTTTGGTTTTGAGAGATCACTTTCACACCCATTCACAACTAGACCGAGCGCAACTTATCTGCCACACATTAGACTCACTTACACACATAGTTGCTGCTAGTCTATTTAGCTATTTAGATTTTGAGTCACTCATTCCCAGCGCAGTGATTTTTGATTATTACAAGTTAACAACTCTGTTAAAATAAAATCAAGGGACATTTTTAAATGTCCCTGGGAACATAAATTAAAACATATATTTATATTTTAATACTCGCCTGATCCCTAGATCCACCGAAGAACGCAGCGTCCCATCTCCCACGCTGTCAGAAGCTGCAACAGAGCGCGCTGTGTGCAGCTTCTGAGAATATATGCTATTAGCGTAGCGGAGAAGCCGGTTGCACATTTTGCATCGCTCCTGCTACGCTAATAGCGTATATTCTCAGAAACTGCACACAGCGCGCGCCGGTTTAAGTAGTAACCAGCACGCTCTGTTGCAGCAATTTTTTCTATTCAGCCTGGCTTCCTGACCAATCAGGAAGCTGGGCAGTACGTCATTACTCGTGTCACGGCTTCCTGATTGGTTAGGAAGCCGGGCTGCCTACCAACAAGTGAAGCTTGCTTCCCAGCTTATCAGGAAGCCATGATGCAAGTCATGACGTACCACCTGGCTTCCTGATTGGTCAGGAAGCCAGGCTGCCTAGAGAAAAGTGAAGCCGGCTTCCTAGCCAATCAGGAAGCCAGGAGGTGGGTCAGAACGTGCCGCCCAGCTTACTGATTGGTTAGGAAGCCGGGCTGCCTACCAACAAGTGAAGCTTGCTTCCCAGCCAATCAGGAAGCCATGATGCAAGTCATGACGTACCACCTGGCATCCTGATTGGTCAGGAAGCCAGGCTGCCTAGAAAAAAGTGAAGCCGGCTTCCTAGCCAATCAGGAAGCCAGGGGGTGGGTCAGAACGTGCCGTCCAGCTTACTGATTGGTTAGGAAGCCAGGCTGCCTACCAAGTGAAGCTTGCTGCCTATCCAATCAGGAAGCTGGGCAGCATGTCATGACCCGCCTCCTGGCTTCCTGATCCGGCCCCCAACAATGTCTGTGGGACAGTGAACTGGCCCCCTGTTTAAAAAGTTTGAGGACCCCTGCTCTATATAATATTGTGACTCCATGTTATATATGTTCTTAATGTATGACTAATGTACGACCTACTGTTCTTAAACTGTAACTTTCATTACTTAATAAAAAATATATTGGAACAATAATGATTGATCTGCAACAGGGTCTCGCTAATGCTTTTCATGTACATATCTACCTACTGTATTTTTATTCCCACAAATCAAACTAAAATAACCCTCCTCACGATCTTGTATTGTAACTGTAATGTCTTCCTTATATTGTAAAGTGCTGCACAAACTGTTGGCGCTAGATACATTTTGTATTATAATAATAATAATAATAATAATAATAATAACCCTTGTAACCTGGTGATTTGCCAAGTTTAGTCATCACTGCTTCCTTCTGTTCATCTGAATCCACGTCCAGTTCCAACAGTTTCAAGCCTATTGGATTTGTTTAATATACACTGAGTGGCCAGTTTATTACTCTCAACGAAGTCATCTCGTGGCACAACGAAGTACTGATGGGGTGGTCATAATCTGGCCACTCAGTGTATAGTGGGGGGAATTTATCAAAGCAATTGTGAAAGTTTTAGCCTCTTAGGTAATTTTTTTAAATGTGCAAATCTGTCTTTTAACACGTACCCTTGCACTACTTTTCTAACTGCATGTGTTTTGCATCTGTTTTGTCCAGACCATGCACTACTTTTTCAATTGCACATTTTTTGCACCTGTTTTCATCTGCACTTGTTCTGCGGCTATCTGAAACTGGAGCATCCCATAACAAAACAATCACAACTTAAGTCCCCATGACCACTTCTTCAAGAAGTGAGAGTTAAGGTGCCCATACACTGTACGATTCTCATACGAGAATTGCGGGAAATCCCGCGATTGTACGATCGTACAGTGTATGGAAGGCGTGCGACCATTTCTACTGTAAGGTGTGCACACTGCCCGTTTGCAGTGATTGGAAGCCCGCCCCTCACTGCGGTCATCGGACCTCAGCGGGGCGGGCTTTGGATGATCGCATGTACCATCTGCCCGTCCAAGATGGGCAGATCGTACGAGCTTTCAATAAGCTTATGACCATCGCAAGACAAAAGTCTTACGATGGTCGTAAGGTGTATGGGCACCTTTAGGCTTTTTTCCTGGAGTTACAAGCCTTTTTTCTGGAGTCTATTAAACCTAATTTATGAACAACATTACGCTAGCATCATAAATCTGGCGCAAAGTGCATCAAATATATTCAGTGCAAGTTCAAACACTCGCAATTGCTATGATAAATGCACCCCAATGTGGTGTTGCCATATTCCATGCTAAATCATTTGTGAGAAATGGGATTCAAAAATACTACTGCAACAGCAAGGGGGTATTGTGTTCCTTTGAGATCGAATATTCTTAAACTTATTTGTTTATTTTAAGTATCATTTAAAACACAAATATTTCATTTTAAATTGGTACATTTAGAGGCTATATTTTTTGCCACATTAAGGTTGATAGTTTGTGGGAGATTTTTTTTTTTTTTTTAATTTCCCCCTTGATTGACAAGTGTTTTACTTGCCATCTCTTTTTTATTTTTATTTTCAGTGGCTAGTATTGGAAAAGACCATGAAATCTTGAGACGGGCTATTGAAAATGGTGCAAAGGAATTCTGGTATTTTGTCCAAAGTGAACTAAAAAAACTAAAGCATGTGGACAGAAATGAACTCCAAAGACGCGTGGATGAATTATTGGCAGACATGGGTATTCAGCAAAGGTATGCATTGCTAATATTGATTACATTTGTTTTTTTTTAAATACAGCAGAAAAAGGTCAAATTGTATTTTAGGGTGCTTGTGTTTATTCATAGAAACAATATACGTACACAATATAATCGTTAAACTGTTAGCATGATTTAAACATTTATTAGCCAGTTTTTTACATATGAAAGTCATCTGGTTATTTTATTATATTCTTATACTAAAAGGTTACAGGCACAGGTTAAAATTCTTATACATTGTAATTCTAATTATCATAATACTAGTTACAAAGCATTCTATGACCTTCCATACAAATATGAAAAACATATTTTAAAATGGAAAACATTGGAGAACAGTACAAAAGGTATTGTTACGAGTAATTCAACTCCAAAACAAGAAGCTTATGGTAAACCCAACATGGAACACTATTGTTTAAATATCTGTTTTACCTGACTAGGAAGTCAAAACTTTAAGTGTAGTTACCCTGCTCCACTTAGTACCTCTCAAAATGTTAAGTGTCAGTGTCTTTATTAGGTAGGACAGCTCTCTTAAAGGAGAACTATGAGGTGAGTGCTTTTCACTCACCTCATAGTTCTAGCCGACCTGTGACAATGAGACTGTCACAGGTTGGCTCAGTAGATCGAGAAGTGAGCGAACACATACCGGCGTTCGCTCACCTCTCGATCCTGTCACAGCTCTCTGCCGTGACAGGGGAGGGGCTGGATTCCCCCCGCTCTGATCCGCCATCGCTGACTGGCGGATTGGACGGGGGAGGGGGCGGGTACAGCTGGCTCTGCCTCTAGATAGGCAGAGCCAGCTGTCACTCACGCAGCTGGGCGGATCCCGACATAATTGTCGGGATCCGCTTCAGCTGCGGCGACTCAGTATACCGCGAGCAGTAACTCGCGGTATACTGGGCTTAGGGTGACTCGGAGGACGCTAGTTTGTGTCCTCCCGTTACCCTAAGGAGAACTATGGGGAAAAACCTTAACCCCATAGTCCTCCTTTTTAAGCTCTATTGGATTAAGACATTGAAGCCCAGATCCCAATGACAAAACCTGTAAGGTTACGGTAGTTTTAGCTTCTGTTTATAGGTCCAGTTTTTTGGGGGGCCTTTCTTGTATGCCGTCGCCATACATACATGCAACAATTTTAAAGAGTACTCATTTTTCTTAGGCTAAAGACCTGTTCCTGAAAGTGGTCGCCTTTCTTTCACCTCAACAGAAAAGGCTTTTCTTCTCAGGAAGCCCTCCACTCTTCCTCCAAGACTGCCTTACTGCAAACAGAAAACTGCCTGGGCCACAAGTCCACCACCAAGCCTTCTACATCATGGAGGTCCACTGTGGGGAGTAGACTGTTTTGGCAGGGGTCTATCAAGTCCAACATTGTTTTATGTTGTTCTCCCTGCTGCCTCCTCACCCCTCTCACACACATCCCTCCCAGCAGCCCAACAATCCTGGGCAGCTCCCTTTGGGAATTCCCAACAGCTTTCATCACCTCTTCACCGCCTGAAGCTTCTTTCCCACAAATAAACAACTCTGTTCCCCCACTCCGATGTCCACCACCTCAGTTAGCTACTGGCTCAGATCCCCAAACCTTACTAACAGGGACCAGCATCAGCACTGAATGTATGTCTGCCTCGGTGTGTTCCCCGAGTTGTTGAGCTGACTTGAAAGGGAGCATGTGATGTGTGTGTGAGAGGTCATGAAGCTACAGGGATCGGAGCCCGCAGGGTATTGAGGTTGTAGCCATCAGAGCTGGGAAGCACAGCTGTGTATTTGTGGGAGAGGAGCTTTGGGTAGTGGAGGGATGATGAGAGCTGTAGGTATGCCCGAAATGAGCTGCACATGATTGTTGGGCTACTGGGAAGCATGTGCATGGGGGTAAGAGGCTTCCTTGGGGTCTTGCTGTGCGAGAGAGGGATGTGGAGCTGCAGGGAGACCAAGTTTGGTCAATAGAGAGGAATAGGTGGGAAGTACTGGAGGCAAAATCCTCTTGTCAAAGTGAAACTGTGACTTTATCGTTATCCTCAGAGGCTAAGTGAAAGTGTTAAGTGGAAATTAAACTAATACTTTTAAAATGTAATGAATGAGTTACAGCTTATATGAGATTTTAGTAAGTGGGTTTGCATATTCATCTTTATGTCATAACACACAGGTGCATTAGGAAGAATAGTGGATGTGATTTATGTGTAAACTTGTTCAAAGCTATTAGACTCAGTGTAACAGAGGAAAAGCTAATGTAATATTTTGGCCATTTGAGCTTCATAGCCTAAAGTTCCATGATGTACATTTTGTAACATAGTTGTGTTATTTAAACAAATATCTTGTATGAAATAGACACTAATGCTTGATATAAAACAGTGTGCGGGTGTGTGTATTTTACCATTCCCATTACCATTGAAGTGTATTTCCTTTTTTGCAGTTAAATTTAAAAAAAAACCTCTGTCTTTGGTATGTGTTCCTACTCACAAAGTATGCCAAAAAAATAATTTTTAAAAATATATTTCGTTCCTTATAGATGTTTATTTGGTAAAGGCCTGTGTGAAGATTCCAAGCTATAAGCAGTTTGTCCCTCAGTTTACCCTTTACTTTCACTTTCAGGCTGTTCTCATTAACATAGAATACTTCTAGATCTTTTGCTTTGTTGGCACAGACAGTGTTCAATGAAATCTGCCTGCGCAGTACAAACAGGGTTAATTAGTGTAAACATAACTTCCCCCCACCTGCTCTTTAACATTACGTTTTGGGGGAGGAGGGCTAGGTAGGATTTTGAAGCAAGTAAAAAATGTACACAAGGAAATGTTTAATATTTTTTTACGCTATGTGAATGAGAACATAGAAAAAATACAAAGTATGTGTTATCCCAGTTTGGCTGCAGAAGTGTAAATACCCTCAAGTTCATCTCTAACAAGAATTTCTAAAGGTTACATGAAGAAAAACCTAGGGGCAGTAGGTAGGTGGATGGTTAAGTTGAGGCATACAAGTTATAGGTTAATGCCATTATGTAGTATTTTCAGTTTATATCAAGCAGTCACTATGACTTCTTGATAAATTAACTTTTTTTAAAATTTTTGGCAATTAGGCTGCTCCAAACAAGAGCAGCTAATAATAACCTTGGAGACTGATCCTGACTTTAGTCAGATTCAGATCTCCCTAAAAGCTCCTTTTGATCGTGCCTAGACGATCAGAACGGATACATTTCAGTCAGAAGATATACATTGTATCTTTTGAGTGAAATGTATCTAAACATCGTGCTCTCGAGCTGTCAAAAGCAGAGAGGTGAGTCACTGCTACCTCTCTGCTATTTTCAGCTGTCAAATACAGGATCGCAAATTGCGGTCCTGTATTTGCATGTAACGGCTTCATTCTTTAATTAATGAAAGGAAGAAGCTTTTTACAAAAAGCTTAATTATTTCATTAATGAATGCTTCAATACTGAGGCATTATTTAATGACTGGTAACTGCTGAGAATCAGCTGTTACCAGCATTACAAAGCCTGATATAACTCGTCACGTACAATGTACGTAGCCAGTCATATAGGCACAAAGTGATGGGACGTACACTGTACGTCTCCCGTCACGAAGGGGTTAAGCAAGAATGCTGTTTATATAGTGTAGTATAAATAACTATACTTATCCCGAACAGCTAATGTACATAGAACATATAGCTATTAAAATTAATCTTGCCATGAGTTGTTTCAGCTATGGCAGTAGTACAAGTTATGAACGAACCATAGAATGTTTACAGTATGGTGCCGCATTTTGTTAAACTGGACTACCTTCGTTATTTTATCTAATGGGTAGTGGGCAATAGGTTTCCGCTTCGCAGTGGTGTTTTGATATACAACAATATATTGAATAGATATGACACAATAGAAACAAATGATTAATATTATGCATCTCATGGTATTAACAAGCAATTCAGTCTAGTCATAGTAATTTATATTCCTTTTGGCAGATCCGTTATGACAGATCTCTACTACCTCAGTCAAACAGATGGTGCAGGAGACTGGAGAGAAAGAGAGGCCAAAGACTTAACAGAACTTGTGCAAAGAAGGATTGCCTATATCCAGGTACCAGTCTAACCTACAGTTAAGCAGAAGCAAAGAATGTGTTCCTTCTGATTTCAGATATGGAGCTTAGTCCATTTGGTCATACCTAAAAGTTTGAACATTGTTAATCAATTTTCAGTGTTTTTATAAGTTATTAAATAGATTGAAAACTAACTTACTGTACTCTGTTGTACTTGGGATTTGATACAACTCTGGACTGTTACTAGCAATTTGTAGGGCTCATGCACACAATCGTTTTTGTAAACAAATACAAGCATATTTGCATACGGCATAAAATATGCATGCAGGGCTGTAGTAAGGGTGAGGCACTTGCCTCGGGCACAGCTAAGAGAGGGGCGCAGCCAGGGCCAGCCTTTGGGGGATGCGAGCACAGGGCACCATAGCAACAGGGGGCGCCAGGCGGCCAACACAGCTCGGCCTCGGGGCTGCAAAGAGTAGCTTCTCCTCGAATGCCCACTGCCGGATCCTCGGCCTCGGGGGTGCAGCTTCTCCTCGGATCCCCACTGCCTTCCTCTGCCTGTAAGGGCAGAGGCATCAGGAATCCGAGGAGAAATGGAGTGCTGCAGTCCGCGGGGGGGTTGGGGGAGTAGGGAGCTGCTATCCAGGATCAAGCGGTGAGGACACAGAAAGCAACTTGGCCAGGATCTGACAGCCAGCGGCTCTCTCCTCACCGCTCGGCCATCCTGAAGTGACAGCGCTTGTTCCTCCGCCAACCTGCTGGCTTTAGCACTCCATTTCTCATGTTCAGCTCTGTGCGTGGCTGAGCAGCTCAGGATAGAGAGCAGAGGATCAGTAAATATTTGTGATATTTACCGATCCTCTGTGTGCAGAGCAAACACTGGAGTGATCAGCCGATCCTCCAATATTTGTAAACAACAGGAGACACATATGTGTCCGCAGTTATGAATGAAGAGGAAGTGATTTATATCACTTCCTCTTCATTCATGAATTTCTGAATGGGTAGTAGCACTCACTATAGAGGCTTATACATTCAAAACTGGTTGATAGTAAATATGTTACTATCACTAGTTTCTGAATGAATAGGAAGCGTCTGTACTGAGTGCTCTCCATTCATTTAGAACAGATGTTGCAGAAAAAGAGCTTGGTGTCCTCAATTTCTTTTTCTATTTCAAAAGGGAAATGTCAGGGGCCTGTTTAGATATGATATTTTACCAAAGCCCAGCAACAGTAAAAAAAAAAAAATAGGTTCGGACAAAATGAACAGTAACTAAAAACGTTTTCATTAGTTTCGTCAAACGAAACAAATTTATATGCTATTTCAGATTGGGCCACCATCCTGGAGGCGGCGCCAGGTGACATCACACGCCTGTTGGGGGGGCACAATTTTCTGTACTTGCCTCAGGCGCGAAAGGAGCTAGCTACTGCATGTAATTGCAGGACCCAGGAGACACAGCTGTTGTGTTTTTCTGTCCATAGCCATATGCACTATATTGCCAAAATTATTGATTTCGGGTGTTCCAATCACCTCCATGGCCACAGGTGTATCAAATCAAGCACCTAGGCATGCAGACTACTTCTACAAACATTTGTGAAAGAATGGGTCGCTCTCAGTAGCTTAGTGAATTCAAGCGTGGTACTGTGATAGGTTGCCACCTGTGCAATAAGTCTATCCGTGAAATTTCCTTGCTACTAAATATTCCACGGTCAACTGTTAGTGGTATTATAACACAGTGGAAGCAACTGGGAACAGCAGCCACGATGTAGTAGGACATGTAAAATGACAAAGCGGGGTCAGCGCATGCTGAGGCGCACAGAAGTCGCCAAATGTCTACACGGTCAATAGCTACACACCTCCAAACTTTGTCTGGCCTTCAGATTGGCACACCAACATTGCATAGAGAGCTTCATGGAATGGGTTTCCATGGCCGAGCAGCTGCATCCAAGCCTTACATCACCAAGTGCAAAGCGTCGGATGCTGTGGTGTAAAGCACGCGCCACTGGACTCTAAAGAAGATGTGTTCTCTGGAGTGACGAATCACGCTTCTGTCTATCCGATGGACGTGCCTGGGTGTAGCGGTTGTCAGGAGAACTGTACTTGCCTGACTGCATTGTGCCAAGTGTAAAGTTTGGTGGAGGGGGGCTTATGGTGTGGGGTGGTTTTTCAGTGGTTGGGGCTTGGCCCCTTAGTTCCAGTGAAGGGAACTTTTAAGGCATCAGCATACCAAGACATTTTGGACAATTTCATGCTCCCAACTTTGTGGGAACAGTTAAGGGATGGCCATTCCTGTTGCAACACGACAGTGCACCAGTGCACAAAGCAAGGTCCATAAAGACGTGGATGAGCGAGTTTGGGGTGGAGGAACTTCAGTGGCCTGCACAGTGTCCTGACCTCAACCCAATAGAACACCTTTGGGATGAATTAGAGCGGAGACTTTGAGCCCGGCCTTCTCATTCAACATCAGTACCTGACCTCACAGATGTGCTTCTGAAAGAATGATCAAACATTCCCATAGACACACTCCTAAACCTCGTGGACAGCCTTCCCAGAAAAGTTGAAGCTGTTATAGCGGCAAAGGGTGGGCCAACTCAATATTGAACCCTACGGACTAAGACTGGGATGCCATTAAAGTTCATGTGCGTGTAAAGGCAGGCGTCCCAATACTTTTGGCAATATAGTGTATAGACACAGAAAACGGTGTGCCTGGCTATACGCTCCTGAACATTGGTACAGATGTTTGCACGTGCAGTGGCATAAGCTTCTGAATGTTTTATTTTCAGAAACGTATGCACATGTATGTGCAAGCACCATTACCGGCGTGTAGAGGTGAATACCCGGGTACAGTGTTTTCTGTCCGTACATTGCTATGGGCAGAAAACCACAGCAGCTGCGGCTCCTGGGTGCTGCAAATACAGGTGTGTTTTCTTGGATGTTTTTTGTTTTCAGCTGTTCTTTATTTTAGCAGTAAAATCAAGGCTCACACCAAGTAAGTAGTGTATTAATGTGCGTGTGAATGATACATATACAATCTACTTGGTTACAGAAAACAATACAGGACTTACAGAGTGCTACAAACATGCATACATATACACATGCAAATATTTATTTTTCTCTAGCAAATTAACATTGTCTGTTTGCAATAGAGATGCAATCAGCTTCGTTTATAGCTTATTTATGATTCCCTTAGTAAACTGGACTTCAGGAAAATTGGTTCCTAATATTGAAAGTCTCTCTCTCTCTTTTAGTGGAGCTTTAGTAGTGTTTTTTTTCCCCCCTCCCCCCCCCCCCACCCTTCAGCTTTAAATGCAAACCTTTTATCTTTTGTAGCCATTCCCACATGGGCATAGCTGTTTCTGCTGGGGTTCTTCAAATTCTAAATGACTGCACAGCACCGTAGGTCAACTATGTCGAGTCTATTGTTCATTCTTATTGATACAGCTGCCATGAGGCTTGGGTCCAGTATTTGATCAGAGCTTCTCTAAACGGTGGGCACATCTAAACAATATGTACTTTCTCAGCCAATGGTTCACATGTACCAATACTTCTATCCTATTTTCCTAGTGCTAGAAAATACAACATAATTGGACTTGTGCCTAATTTTTAAATAGAGATGTTTTCATGAGAAACTAAAGTTTGTTGTTTTTGAAAAACAGGTGTGTATACACATCCATGCTGACATCACACGTTCCGTCCCCGATTTTCAGACATCACATAGAAAAATCAATAAAACTATCTTAATTACGAACGGCACTCACACCAAACATTCATTCACAATGGATACAACACATTCTATATTTCAGCCACAGAACAGAAGGCTTTTTAGTCCTATGGCAAAGTTCATGAGAAGCAAGTTCAATCATGCAGAAGATTGAAGGTCTTGTTCTCCATAGCTCTTGTGATCTTCCATCATTCACTTCATCCTGATTCCACTTTCTCCTGTCCTTCTGCAGATCAAATTGGAGAGGAAAACAAAATGAGTTAACTGTTCACTCTAACACAAAAACAGAAGACCCTTGCCCTTATACTGATATTTCCCAGTGGAGCATTGCTGTTTATCTTGGGAGGTTTAATACTGTTTTGGACCTGGTCACAAATTTAGATCGGATCAAAGATTCCGTACTTGTATCTGCCGCCTGGCCTGATTATACAGAGTATACCCTTGGAGATAAAATGAAATCATTTTCTCGTAGTCATACAGGTAGGTGTCCTCTTCTACCTGAATCATAGTTGGGGTCAGGGTACTTTTATCAACCACCTTGGTCAACTTTCTGGCATAGGGGATTACACAGCAGACTACTAGGCTGATGAAGATCAGAACAATAAAAATCACCACACCAACTTGGGCCAATGCTTTCTGCCAACCTGTCATCCAATTAAAATATTGGTCCCACGGATCTGTGATACCTGAATTCTTCTTTAGTTCCACTGACAGACTTTCTAGTTTCTTAATGGCTAGGGTAACTTTACCATTTGGGCCAGTATTGTCTGGGATGTAAGTGCAACAGGTGCTGGTCTTATCTATCATGGTGCAAACCCCTCATTTCTCTGCCAATACCATATCCAGAGCCATCCGGTTCTGGAAATCATTTGGGAGGTGGCTTCCAACTGTTCTGCTATTCCCTTTAGTGCATCCCTAGTGTAGTTGACGAACCTCTGTTGGTTATAATAGATGTAATTTATCCAATCTACGTTCTTATTGATAGTGATTATTGGTATCAGGGACTCAAAACCGGCTTTTACTTGGTCTCTGGCTTTAAACTCATCAGGGACCCCCCTTGGGACTCCAATGGCATCTATATACACATGAGGATCAAAGCTTCCTGGAGGGGCTTCCCTTTTCCCCCTGCCACTAGACACTGGAGCAGGGCGTGCGTTAGGGGCCTTCTCTGTTAAGATGTGGAGAGGCATGATAGCCTTTGCAAGAGCACATTCCCCCCTCCATTGCCCTCCTAACCTGGTTCTTATACGTTGCCCCTGATCACTCTCTATAACCTCTGGGACACCGTATCTGCACACTATCTCTGTTAAAAGTCTCTTGGCAGTGGTCTTCACCGTCATGTTGGTGACGGGATAGGCTTCAGGCTAGCCGGAGAACATGTCAATGATCACCAACGCATATTCATATCGGCCACTCTTCGGCATTTGGATGTGATCGATCTGTACCCTCTGAAAGGGATACTGGGCCTTAGCTAGATGCTTCAGGGGTGCCTTTTCCGGTTTTCCTGGATTGCACTTGGCACAGATGGTGCATGACTTGCAAAAGTTATTGGTGAGCGGGGTGATTCCTGGAGCCAAGTAGTACTTGTTGATCAGAGAATTCATCAACATCTTTGACAGGTGGGAGGCACCGTGGGCCCACTGTACCACCGCTGGGAACATGGACCGTGGCAGACATGGTCTTCTGTTCAATTCCATAATTCCATCCTTCGACGTGGCTCCCTTCTTCGTCCATGTTTCATTTTCTTCCTTACTTGCTGCTTGTTGTTGCTCCTTAAGGTGTGTTCGATCTACAGGTGGGTTCTGCAAGATCATGGTGATCTGTGCCATGTCTGTGTCTTGAGTGGGGTTTATCGGGTCGTCCAGAAGGGGTACATTCACTCTGCTGACGACTTCTCGTATCCCGTTTGCGGCCTGTTTTGCAGCAGTGTCCGCCAGGTGATTGCCTCGTGCTTCTTGGGAATTCAGTCTTCCGTGTGCCCTCACTTTGAGTATAGCAACTTGTGTGGGGAGGAGCAGGGCGTCCATCAGGTCCCTGATGGCTACACTGTGTTTCACAGGTGTACCTGCCGACGTTAAAAACCCTACGTTCTTCCAGATGAAATCGCAGGCAACCCCAAGGGCATACCTTGAATCTGTATAAATATTGACTATTTTTCCTTCTGCCAACTTACATGCCGTAATTAAGGCTTGGAGTTCCGCCTCCTGTGCAGACCTGGAAGGGGGCAATGCCGAGGCCTGGAGGACCGTGTCCTCAGTAGTGACAGCATACCCCGTGTGCTACTGTCCTGTATGATCAGCGTACCTTGAGCCATCAACGTAGATAGTTAGGTCAGGGTTATCCAGAGGCACCTCGCTGACTGTTGGCAGATGTGTAGTTTCCATCTTCATCACTTCAAAACAGTCATGGGTGACGTTATGAGGAGCAGGGCCATCTCGCCCATCATCGCCCCCCTCTAGAAGCAGGAGCAGAGTGGATGGATTCAGAATGTTGCATCTGAGAAGGGTAACGTTGTCCGGAAGGAGTAAGGTATACTGTAGCCTGAGATGTCTTGCTGACGACAGGTGTTTTGGCTGTACCTGGTTCAGTATGGCGGTTATGTCATGGGGAGCAAGTAGTACCAGATCATGCCCCAGTATAAGGTCAGCAGTTTTGTCCAGAAGAGCCTGGGCGGCAAAGACGGCTCTAAGGCATGAGGGTTCCCCCCCTGGCCACTGGCAGGAATAATACCCGATAGGCCTAAGCCTGTTGCCATTGGTTTGGACAAGCACTCCAGTAGCATGGCCTTGACTTTCTGAGACAAACAGTTTGAAGGGCTTCTCATAGTTCGGGAGGCCCAAAGCGGGGGCAGAGGCCAGGATCTCTTTCAGAACCTCGAAGTTATCCAGGGCCTCAGAAGATAACGAGAAGGGGTCAGACTTCAGGGCGTCATGGAGGGGCTGCATCAAGAGAGAGGCTCCTGGGATCCAAGAACGACAGTAGGAGATTAATCCCAGAAAGGCATGGAGGGATTTCGGACCCAGAGGCAAGGGGATTTTCTTGATTGCAGCAACTCTCTCTTGAGTGAGATGTCGAGTGCCTTGGGAGATGCAATGACCCAGGAAAACCACCTTCTCTTTACACCACTGCACCTTTTGTTTCGAGGCCTTACATCCTTGGCCAGCCAGGTAGTGGAGGAGACTTTCTGAAATGGTTGAGGCATCTTCAAGGTTGTCTGCGCAGAGAAGGAGGTCATCCACATACTGGAGGAGTACGACTTCCGGGTGCAATGTCATCCAGATGTCCAGGATGAGGGCCATGGCTCTGGCAAATTGAGAAGGAGAGTTTTGGGCCCCTTGGGGCATAACAGCCCAAGTATACAGTTGGCCCTCGTGAGTGAAGGCAAAGAGAAACTGGCAGCTAGGGTCAAGAGGTACACTAAAGAAAGCATTTGCCAGGTCAATCACCGTGAAATACTTCGAGGTGGGGGTATCCCTGCTAGCAGCGTGTGTGGATTGGGGTTTCCAGAACCGTGGCTTCATTGAGTGCTCGAAGGTCTTGAACCATCCTGTATTTTTCCGGTTCTCCTTTTGGGGTCCGCTTCTTGACTGGGAACAATGGTGTGTTGCATGGGGATATGCAGGGTATCAGAGCTCCATTGGACACAAGGGTCTTGACTTGTTGCGAAATGGCTGCAGATTGAGCTAGCTTCAAAGGGTATTGCGGTTTTCTGGGCAAGGGGCTTCCATGTTTCAATTGTACCATGATTGGAGGCACTTTCAGGTGTCCTATATCTTCGGGTCCTGTGGACCACAGATGAAGAGGAATGCGGTTCAAGATCTCAGCTGGAATTGCAGCCTCATCTGGCACATCCAAGGATAATAGAAGGGGAATGGAACAAAGGGCTGAAGCGTCATCAACAGTCAGTGGTGATGACACTTGAATGCTTCCATCGGCCTGGAACAAGATTGAGGCCTGGAGCCTGGATAGGACGTCGGTCCCTAACACGTTTAAGGGGCAGGTGGAGGAGTCTACAAACCGTGCTAGTACATCACGGAAGTGACCAACTCGTAAAGGGCGGGTTAGGGGAGTTTTCCTCGGCATCCCGTCCACGCCCACACATGTTACATCAATGGTTGAGAGGAAAGAGGTATCGGGCAACTCCTCTGCTCTAATTACACTTCTGGCCGCACCTGTGTCGCATAAAAAGGTGGTGGGATGGCCCTCAATGGGGAGAGTTATTTTAGCAAGAGGCCCCCCGTGTCCCCAGATGATAGAGCCATGGCAGGGGTCAGCAACACAGGCTTACCGGATTCCTAGCGGAGGAGATTCATATGATCCGGAGGTGGAGGAGGCCAGGTGTTGGATGGGTGGCCAGGTGGGATGTCTCGTTCCTGGCGTTGATAGTCTCCCCTTGGGTCATACTCCTGGCCGGGATGTCTCTGTACAAACCTTCGAGGACTTATATGTCCGGGTCTTCTGCAATTGTAACAGGCTCGTGGGTTTCATGTGGCTGGTGGCAGGTAGGGTGTGTCAGAGGTCATCATGAGAGGAGCTACCTTCCTACAACCTTGTGATGATTCTAGACCCTTTGCCACTAACAGCAAGGTATCAAGGGGCAGTACCCTGTACTCTGGGCGTGATAGGAGGAGCCCTTTCTTGAATGGCTCTCTGAGGCCTGAGACAAAAGCGGAGGACAGCATTTGGGTGTGTGCTTTACTTTGCATGTTAAATCCTAAGTCAGTAAACACCTGTGAAAGTCTAGTGTGGAATTTCTCAACAGATTCAACTTTGTCTTGTGTAATGTCCTGTATGCTAGTTGCTTGGTCTGCCAGGCGATCTTGCGCCCAATGTTGCAGTTGGGCTACGAATTCGCACCCTGAGTCATATGTGTTATCAGCGGGTATCCTGTCCTCACTGAAACACCTTTCCATCACCGGCCAGTAGGCATCCCCTGCCTTTATTTCACATAGGCTCACCAAATCTCGCCAAGCGGAGGCATACATTTTCTGGATTTGGGCTATCTTTCTGTAAAATGGCATGGGCTGTCTCTCAGGGTCTGGTAGACTGTTCACAAGGGAAGAGGCTTGGCTAGGGGTGAATGTTATATACATTAAAGGCGCCCCCTGGGCTGCAAAGATGCCCCTCGGCGCAAGGGGTGGATTACCAGGTTGCTGCAATGGTTCATGTGGTGGGGCATATTGCAAGGTGTCACGTGAATCACCAACGGGTGATGTTCCAGGTGTTCCAGACAGGTCTACTGAGGATTCACCGGCAGGTGGGGTATATTTGGGCATTGTAAGGCCGACCGTGGGAGTAGTCAGTCCTGGGAGGTGACTAATTGAGGTTGCCTTGGCTCGGGCACCCGTTAACAGGTGCGATGTGTCCCCTAACAATATGGTGGGGGCAGAGCTCGGAAGGGGACGTTGAGGGGGGAGGTGAAGCTGATTCCACCTCTGCACCAAGGCTGGATATGGCGTTGCTGACCTTCCTGACCTCCACTTTTGCATCATGGCTGGATTTGGCGTCATATCCGTAGGGGGAGGGACATTCAGAGAGATGTTAGGTTTCTGGGCTCGTGCTCCACTTTCATCATCATCTGAGTCACCAGCCGCCTCCTCCCCCTCCTCTTCCCTGATGGCGGATTCCTCCATTAACATTAGTGGGGTGCCCTGAACCACCCTGAAATATGCTCCAGACTGGTCTATTACAGGATACAGAGGGATGGGCACTGGGGCTGATGACTCGGGGTCCTCCAGTGCATGACTTGGGTGCCTTAAAATGGCTGCCACCGGAAGGTGTCATTGAGATTCCGGGTGGAGTGAGAGCAGCAAGATGGTTGCCGGCTGGGGGTGGGAGTGGAGCACTTGGAGTGGTATGGAGCTCGGTGGGAGGGTCAGCTAATGAAGTTGCTGGAGGAGACGAAGGGGAAGTAACCGCCACCGGTGGCACATCGCCTGATTCAGGTCTTGGTCTGGTCTCTGGTTTGTGATATACATATACAATGTATCCGTGTTGATTTGTCTCGTGCTCTACCCACCCCTCCCCATGAATCGCTCTTGCCACATTGTACCAGGCTTCTGCTGTGGCTAACAATCCGTGGTCAGACAAAAGCCCTTTCTTTCTTTTTAACAAAAGACACCATTCTTCTGGCTGCAGTCGGCCACCCAGGTGCATGGTGACGTCACATATCTGTGCCAACTTCTTCCCTTTTTTCACTGCCTCTCTCCCTGCTCGATCTGATACCAAATCGCACGCTAAGCTACCCTCTCTTGGCTTGCCTAACTTCTGTCCCATTGTTAGCTATCGGAGAATTTATGTGTCCGGTTCAGGAATTTTATGTGACGGTTTTATGAAGCTGTCTTGGACTCGGGGGTCCGACAATCTTCTAACTGTCACCTGACCTTGCGTGCGTCTTCAGTCACAGTCTTCCCTTTCAGAGCAGCACAACAGATGAAAAAATCTGCAGATTTCACTTGTGGTTAGATTTTCACTGACAGTTCCTCTTTTTTACGTATCACTCCTGCCGAAGCAAGGGGGGGGCCCTCCTCTCCCTAGCCTCGTCTTCTAATCACAGACATACAGACATGACATTTAACATTACACCATCGACGACTCATAGCGCAAAAGATGAGACCCAGGACCCGTGCCGCAGACCCGCGTTTAGCGCGACCAATGATGCCCCCCCCCTGCGTACCCGTGCTTCACCGCACACTTATGTCGTCAGTCAGGGGGAGTCTTGTCTACGTCAGTAAATTATATCATCTGTGCGACAGCTTTTACTACTGGTCTCTCACCCCTAACCTTACCACATACAACGTATACAGGTGGCAGATACAGATTACACAGGTTCTTTATCAGACCTCGGGCAAGTTACCTGTCTTTGCTGACCTCGGGAGCCGATATGAAGACAGAAACAGGCCAAATACGGAGGAAGGATATACTGGCAAGAAATATGTCTTACCGTATTTCAGAGGTGATCAGTCTCCGCCTCGTCCGTATGTTGGCTCGTCTCAGTCTCCTCTCGATTGGCTGTCCTTGGTGCAGAACCCGAGGTCCCATCTGGGGTGCCAACTGTTTTGGACCTGCTCACAAATTTAGATCGGATCAAAGATTCCGTACTTGTATCTGCCGCCTGGCCTGATTATACAGAGTATACCCTCGGAGATAAAATGAAATCACGCCAACAACAGTCAGTGTAAAAACACTTCTCCTTTTTATTCTTCTGCTTTTCATGGTTTTATTTAACAGGTGAACGTGTATATTTGAGCGTAGCATTGCAGAAAAGTATTTGTTTATATATTCTAGCTTATCATTGGTTAGATCCATTTATGCATAACTTCCTGCCAAGATGTTTATAGATGTTTATATCTTTCATCTTGGGTGTGTTGTCTGAAGAGGAGGCGCCAACTTGGTTCCTATTTCTACCTATTTCTTCAAGAAGCAAAACTCTTTTTGTGATGCACAGATCCTTACCTTCTGGAGACCAACCCCTAGTAAATTTGTAACAAAAAGAAAGGGATAGAGAAAGATGTTTTTTTTGGTGGCTCCAGAAAGAACAAGTCCAATAAACTTCAGTCTCATAGGAGTATAAAAGATATAAATTTATTGAACAATATATAATAAAAGCATTGGATATGCATGAAAAGATAAAAAACGTATACCTCCTATCACGCCCTATACACCACAATCGAGGTTTTTGCCTAAATGATCATAATCCCATACATGTAAAGAAATAACATCATAGGCAACTCAAAATGAGACCGGTATTGATGGATTAAATTGGTGAACCTCAAGTGGGAGGAACAAAGCGTGTGGGGGTGATAAATTGCTTGCAATGCTAGAGAGGCACTGCCTGTAGGCTCAACGCGTTTCGCGCCAATGGGGCGCTTCTTGAGGAGCGGAGGGAGGTAGTCTAGGGGTCATACAAAAACAGAATATAAGTAATGAACCAAAATCAAAATTGTAAGTATCTAATTAGCACTAAAAAGTGCCAGATAGGTCTTACCCCTTCAGTGTGAGGTCAACAAGTGCTTGGCACTGGCATGTAGCGGGCCAAGGGCATGTGAGCCCAGGGTAGAGGAGGATGGAATGGCCACAACCAAAACGGGCCTGGACACTATAGGTAAAATGGAAGTGTATATCTGTGTATGATATATGCGAATCAAATATATTTGATAACCCAATTGTCTGAACTCGGGTATATTTATTGTGCCCAGAATCTGGCCAGCATATCAGATAAGTGATCAATATTCACAATAAATGATTATTAAAATTAAAATTTAGGCTGAAGCCAAGGGGCCATGATATGTATTAGTAAAGTGACGGGAAATATATCACCAGGGAGCAAAGGAGATGACCACCAAGGGGTGCAACAAATTGCCAGGAAGGGGAGTGTTGAAAGAAAAAGAAAGGAAAGAGGATATAGGCTTGCATCTGTGAGAGGGAGCTTGACAAAGAGTGAAAGGACTCAAAAGATCCTTGTCTTACCCACGGAATGAAGATGGAGGAGTGTCCACAGGAGAAAAGGAGATACAAGGTCCAGGGCAGCTGAAAGGGAAAGGCCCTCCACCTAAAACCGCCCTTGTTAGTGGGGCCATTGCCAGCCCTGCACTGAAGACATCATTGTAGGTTGTTGCAGATGGGGGAGAGCAGTGTTTTCAGGGAGAGGACAGATCACCATGGTTATAAACAGATACTGTTATCTAACTGGAGCAGGTGGGATAGATTGCCATTTATACAGTGTTGAAAATCCCATCATCTTTCGCCCAAGACTTAGTGTATCTACACTTTTGCAGTCAAATCTGATAAACCCTATTATGTTTGTGTTTAATACAGAGCATGCCTAGAATTAATTTTTTTAAACGTTTCTTACCTTTCTAGTTGCTTCTTTGGAGCAGGTTTATACACAGGACAACAAGCAAGAACATTTTCAGAGGAGCAAAATCAGGAAAACTGAATTTCCCCTCATTAACAATTTTCAATTAAGAAATGGACTGGGGGTGGGCTGTGAAGGACCATCTAGTGGATTAGGGAAACCTTTGGAGCAGGGAGGTGGTAGACACCGTTCCGGGCTATCCAATATGGGAGAAAAACTAACCTAGTCCTGGCAAATCCGATGGGGAAGAAAGGATTGTATTTTTGTACAGTTTGGTGTCCTTGTTTAGCAAGGAAATAATTCAGTAGCTTGCAGGCTGTCAGATCCTTACCTTTTTTGTGAAAACAGTAACGCATGTAACAAGAACTCGGGCTTCGTCAGTTCTTTTTTCCGTGTGGCCTGATTAGGGTAGTTAGGTGGACCATTCAATTTGCATACAGATTGGTTGAAAATGTTTCTTTTTTGTGAAGAAACAAATTAAGGAAACTGGATATAACTTTATGAAACTAAAGAGGCATATTTTTTTCATTAAATGTTTTGGCAAGAAATATATCCCCAGTTTGTTGTAGGCAATTCCCATGTTGTGTTTGAGATAAGAGCAAAGTTATTGTTCACATTAAATATTTGGCATGTTGGGAGATCAGTGACACCTACGTAGTTTTTCAAGCTGATGGATTTGTTAATGATAGTTTTTTAGGCTTGTAACTGTACTCCTGCCTTCTGATAGTGCTATGTTCTAGTGGGTACCTCAAATGACTGCCTTGTCAGAGATTCCCACAAGACTGCTGGAAATATTCATCACTTTTACTCTTGTTTAAAATGTTTTTATTACATTTTCATATACCAGATAAATCATACAACCGCATAGACATGTATTTTAGCGGTATCCATTCCATATAATCATAGCATGAAGTTAGTTCCCAATGAGCTGAGTCTTATTGGAGGTTTTATACCATTAGTTAGCTTGTTATGAATGCTAACATTTCTAGTTTTGACTCTTTGCTTGATGAGCTGAGAATGAAATAAACCTTTTTTAAGTGTATAATTTGATAAAGGAAAAAGGTAGAAACTAATGTTTTGCCTAGTCAACGGGTGGTTGTCTAATAAAATAGTCACCAGAAAGTAGCACGTAGTGGTAGGAAAAGACATGGGGG
>NW_017308731.1:13405-32501 GCF_000935625.1 Nanorana parkeri | reverse complement strand
GGGGGGGGTTTAAAAATAGATGAGAGAAAAATGGATCTGGAGAAGGAACCTGGATACTGTTCACGGACACCTGGGTGGTTTAGAAACTGCCCAGTTTAAAAATGGATATGGTTCTAAGAGATCAACAGCTTTTGAAAATAATTAGTTGAGTTGTTTTGTATTTCAAAGAACATGGTTTTGGCAACTCTCTGCTTGAGCTTCAGATAAGGTAAAATGTCTGTTTTTGTTGAGTAGTGCCTCAACCTTTTTTGCTTGTCACCAATTCACACATATGCCCAAATGTTTCCAGATGCACAATCTTGGAAATAGGTGGATATTTGTACCTCACCTTGTACCTGCACTTTTATCTCAGAAATTTGTATTTGTAATAGATGCCATTGCATTGAAACCTGGTAGTGTGATACGACATCCAGGCCATTTCCTGAACTGAGCTTTTGCACCCCAGTTAGAGGTCCACTCTTCATTAGAATTTGTGTTATAGGTCTGTTCCTCATCTTGCTGTATATGCAACTAGATTTAGCAAACAAAGTTTAACACTAATTGAGTTCATATAAGAATGATTGAGAATGAAGATAAATCAACATTTTAATTTTAGATCTGCATTTCTAAATTGTCAAGGTTTTTCATAACCATGCTTCTAAAGTGTTTTGCTTTTTTTGTGCAAATACCTAAATATCTCTTAGTGATCATTCATCGTTTCAAAGGATTCAGTGCCACTGCTATCTAACACATTTTAAACCACTTGGGCCTATTTCTAACTTGAGAACCCGAGTCCCGGGACATTTTTTTGTTACATTTTAGAGGTGTCTTGGTTCCAAACATTATGCCTTTTGGGATTTGTAGCTTGCTTTTACACATTATATTTTTTCCAGGACATATAGGGCTTCAATTTTGTAGCAAATTGGTAAAAATATATTTTTATTTCTTAGGCCTTTTTGGGAACAAATAATGGAAAAATTTGAAAGAAAAATATTGGTGTAATTTTCCCACCCAACATTTAACACACTATTTATTCATCCCCATATATTTTAACCCCAAAAATAACTGATTTCTAACATAGAGACATGGTAAAGCTAAAAATTAAAGTATGTTTGCGTTGTATTTTAGGAAACCTTTATTCTCCTTTCAATGCTACATTGCGACAAATGCAAAAAAATAAAAAATCCTAACTTTACGTTTGCGTAAAGTTAGGATTGCAACGACGCAAAGTAGCTAGCTCTATGGTAACCTTTTGCAGCATGAATTAACTCGATGGTTTGCAATTGTTATCTATTCCAGATGACATTGCATTAATATATGTGAACATTTCATATTCACACAATGAACAGAAATGTAATCCAGATATATATTTATATATATTATATCATATTGAATAAAGGCTTAGTACCACATTTCTGACAGTATAGACTTTAATTGTCCAAATTAAAGAGTAGCCGACAGTGTCTAACAACAAGTGACTCTACGAGTGGGCAGAGCCTGATGGAGATGCTCAGCATTCCCAACCCCACTGTCGGCATTACTGCTTGGTAAAGAAACTGTTGGCTGCATAGCCAATAGCCAGCCTGCTATTGGCCATGAAATCTACCTGCTGTCAATGAGCAGCAGAGCATATCTAATGGAGAACTAGTGCCTCAGCATCCCCATCAAACTCCACCCACTGTATAGTAGTCCTTGGTCGCTTCACCTGTTAGCGTGACAGACGTAGCAGCCAGGCAGGGATCAGGCTTAGTGTAACTGAGCTGCGCTGGGTATGGGTATTCCGGTCTCAGTGTGCCTCTGCATCACAAATGGCGGGGCTTGCACCAAATTTATTTGCCTGTTACCCACAGGCGCATGAACCCCAGGCAAATGCATTTATTGGATGCGTGACAGAATTCTAAAGAGTGCCGTAGACACTTCTTATGAATTCCCCCCACGGTCTCTCAATTTCACTTGCAGGTAGAGTCTTCTGGGTCTGTGATCTGTACATTTGCAGTCAGTTTTCCAAAGCTTTGTTGTTACTGTTTTATACTTCCACTAGCTTGCCATTACAATGCATAATGCAGTAAAGCATTTCACAGCTTAACCAAACTTAAAATAAAAGCACACCTTCCTAAACTGATGGAAAAATCAGGATCCGTGAATGGAGAAAACTACCCATCAGCCGCTGCGGCAGTTTTCTATTAACAGACTGTAGGCAAAAAATATTTTCATTTCATTTAGTAAACATATTTAAAAACAGTTGAAAATAAGTTACCTGCGCATTATTAAAGGAGAACTATGAGGTGAGTGCTTTTCACTCACCTCATAGTTCTAGCCGACCTGTGACAATGAGACTGTCACAGGTCGGCTCAGTAGATCGGGAGGTGAGCGTACACATACCAGCGTTCGCTCACTTCTCGATCCTGTCATGGCTCTCTGCCGTGACAGGGGAGGGGCTGGATTCCCCCCTCCCCGCTCCGATCCTCCAGCGCTGACTGGCGGAACGGACGGGGGAGGGGGCGGGTACAGCAGTAGCTCGCGGTATACTGTGCTTAGGGTGACGGGAGGATGCTAGTTTGTGTCCTCCCGTTACCCTAAGGAGAACTATGGGGGAAAGCCCTAACACCATAGTTCTCCTTTTAATGGTACCAAATAATAGTAGTCAGTATATCTTTGCACATACAAAATGCAATGTCACCTTGATTGTGCAGTACCTCCACTTTCCTTTGTTTCTTCAATTTCTAATATTTTTTAACACATTAAAAAAGTTGTACTTGTATAAGAATGTTTAATTCATAAAGCGGTACTCTGGGAAATAAATTTGAATTTCACTGTATTTATATTTTTTGTTCATGTTTGTTTAGAGATGATCTAAAAATGATTTTCTTTATTTCAACCACAGAACCCTAAAGATTGCAGTAAGGCCAAGAAACTAGTATGTAACATCAACAAGGGCTGTGGATATGGTTGCCAATTACACCATGTTGTCTACTGTTTCATGATTGCTTTTGGCACCCAGAGAACTCTAATCTTGGAGTCACAGAGCTGGAGATATGCGACAGGCGGATGGGAAACAGTCTTTAAGCCAGTTAGCAACACATGTACAGATAGAGCTGGCACCTCTACAGGGCATTGGTCAGGTGAGTCCATTTGCAGTCCCTTTAAATTTTGAAAACCGTGTAATTTTCTGCATTTGTACAAACCTTTAATTGTGGTAGTTCTGACAGGCGTTTTGTCTAACTACCTCAAATGTTTTTTGTAACAGTAATGTAACCATTTTATTCTGATTTAAGAATGGTTTTCCATACTGTTGACTTAAGTAGTTTCCCAGTGATCTTTGGCATTATAAACTATGTAACATGTTTTAGCATTCTCCTCCTAAAGTGAATTAGATTTAATGTAACCAGCAGTTCCCACTCACCTCCTGCAACCAGCTGTGCATCCTACTTCAGTGGGGACTGTGCTATGACTTTGCCTGGTTGCCATCTGCCATAACTTGTTTATGGATTATGCTCTTGCTTTTCTACTTGACACCCTTTAGTCAACTACCTGCTTGTTAAATATTGCTTGTAGGACAAATATGGGGCAAAGACCAGGGGACTTTTACTCAGTGAAACTCATAAATTCTTGCGCAGGTTCCTGGTGATGTCTGGATCAACCTTTTGTCTGACCTCCGGCAACCCCTGAGTTCAGTATCATGAAGCTGAACAAGGACAGATAAGATAATTCAGGTACTCGGGGCATATCTGTCTATTTGGATCAGCTCCAAGCTTCTGCACTTATTGCAAAGATCATAACTTGCACAGTAGTTCATGCCACAGCATCCAGACATCAAAACATATGCATCCACTGTTATAGCTATAAAGGGAAACCAGAAAATGTCCTTTCAGTCCAAGACTGAATAGCTTATTTCATATATTTGCTGTCCGAGTGGCTCATGTCTGTTCCTCCTGCTATAGTTACCTGTTAACATTCCTGGATAGTTTTAAGCAGGTTTTCAATTAGCCTGGCTGTTTGTTTGTTTTTCAGCTTCCTCTCAAATCTCAACAAATTTGCAAAAACGCTTGAATCTACTTACCCTATATTGTATTATCAAACACATCCAGAATACAGAACATATGATATAAAATGCATGGAAAAGCAGGTAGAACAGATGTATACCAAAAGGTCTGGAGTATGTAATTCCAGATAAAGTGGATAAATATTTATTTTGCCACTTGGCATTTGAAATGACTATTTGTGGAAAAGGCAGTGAAGATATAATACACTGAAGCAAGAGCATATGCTGTAAACTGGCAGAGATTGGGGAGAGTGCAGCCTTTGGTCAGAACTAAATGAAAGAAATGGACAAGGCAGGATGACTTTAAGGTCATCTTGTAGCACAGGCTAAGCAGTTCTAAGCAGGTGGCACACTGGTGAACAACATGAACATGAAACAGGAAGTTGAAAGTACAAACATGCCCACAAAAACTAGCAGAAACTTTTTGCGCTGGTCTGTTGATGAGAGTACAGAATTTATACTTTCTTCCAAGGAGGGATGTTAATGGGCATGATTCAAAACTGAGAGTTTTGTGTATCCTTAGGCCAACTTGGGTGAACTCGGTTCGGTGACATCAGAAGCACATTGGAGGATGCTTTTTGCTGCAGTTCATAGTATTAGTCAAAAGATGGTGCAGGAGCATGCTGAGCAGTTTGTTTTAGACTGGATGTCCAGAGACATTTTGGAATTACAAATGCATTCGTAATGATGCCATATCATTTTCATGTCAGCAGCTTTTTGTTGAGATCCATCATCTGTGCCTGACTGACGTTTTATGATTACCCATTTGCCCGCAAAACGACTACATTTTGAGCTTTCCTAATTACTACAGCATGACCTCCTTTACCTAAAGAACTCTACAGAAATTGTATAGTGGCCTCAAACAGGTAATATCAATGTGTTTATTCCTAGACATTGATATCTGATGTCATAGAGTTCCTTCCTGCTATGCAAATTCCCTCTTTTTCAGGAGCTTTCAGAACCTGCTGTCATTTTGACAGCCAATGTTTCTATTTCAGCGCTAATCTGCAGGAACAATTCTGCCTCATTCACACGTACAGCTCTGTGCGCGGCCGTATTGGGCAGCTCCTGGGAAGGACAGGTGCTGCGTGTGATTAGTACACAGGCCCTGTTCTTCTCTATGGGAGTATGCGGCCATACACCCCCCTACTCTCACCTCAAGTGCAGGCCCGTATGGGTGCTGGTGTCCCGGCTCGGACGCAGACAGGATCCATCCTGTCAGTGTACGAGTACACTCACCCGCACGGACGTGCAGGGCGGGTGAGCGTAGGGCGGCGTATGGCCGCGTAGTCCCATAGAGAAGGACAGGGGCTGCGTACTAATCACACGCAGCACCTGTCCTTCCTGGGAGCTGCCAATACGACCATGCACGGAGCTGTACGTGCCGGCCGATTCTCGTGTGCATGTCTAGTTGAGTGTCCACAATCTTGTGGTTGAATTAGGTCACTTTCAGCCTCAAAAGTTGCATTTTTGGTCAGTCTCAGAAGACATGTAGTAAGTCGTGCTGAGATGGGGTAAATTGAAGCCCAAGATTGGCTTCCCATCATTGGAGATATGGCAGTGGGGGACACTTGACTGGGGTGTTGAGAAGTCTGACTAGTTCAGAAAGTTGCCTAACTTAAAGCCTTTTTCTACCTTTTGCTGAGTTTTTTTTTTTATATATGCCAGCAATGTACACCAGGTGTACATGAAGCAGGCAAATGCAGTTGCTGTATACGAACACAAAAACGTAACATTTTTTGTTAGCTTTCCTCTTCATCTCCTCATCGAAATGGCTGCAATTGTGTTCTGCAAGTAATGTGTGTATAGTACAAGTGACCTCTCCACGCACCCCCACTCCCTATCATTAGTACTCAATGTGGCAACTCCCCCTCCCCAGACAGTGTATTGTGTGCAAAGGCAGAGCTGCTGTTTACTGATCGTGTTACATGAATAACAGGGAGCGGGAGAGCTGTTTACAGCCTAATTACCGTCCGACCCTGATGTCTGATTTTCCTATGAAGAAAATTTAGAATTTTTAGGCTTCAGGCCTAATAAAAACTTAATAAAAAATATTGTAGAAAGTCTGCAATGTGAGCCATGAAAATGTGCACGCATATACATCATCACTGCACGTCTACATTACCACAATAAATGCTAATCACTTACAAAGGGGGAAATTGACTTTGTCTCCTCTTGGCACATTTCCATAGCTTCCCAGTGGTCTAAAGAAAGTTTGATATTTTGCAATATGCAAATTAGTCAAACATTTTTGGTCACTAGTAAAGTGAAGTGGTCTCATTCGTGTGGTGGTCGCTAAGTCAAGTAATCTCGATCCTCCGAGCCCTGATCTGATGTGGGAGTTTCCTGCAACTGCCGACGAGGATGAGGTGAACGTCAAAATCTCTGCCATTGTTTGACTAGGCATGATGGCTTTCATTATAAATCTGGTCAAGTGGTTTAGCCAAGATAGCCAGGAACGTTTAGGCTATATCCATGGGATACCTTGTGTAGCAGGTCATCAAAAGTGTCTTTCTCTAGGTGAACCCTTAGTTTATTTTGAACGTTGCAGGACCAGTCAGTTACCAGGGAGATAGGAGGCAGTATAAAGAACTTTGGGTGTGGTAAGCCGATGCCTCCTGACGCTTTTTATCTGGTTAGTGTTGCAGTTTTTGATCTGTTCTTTAGCCTAGATAAAGGTAATGAAAATAGAATGCATTATTTTAAGGTAGGCAGTAGGTATTTCTATTGGTAACATTTGTTGACTTCATGGTCCTAGACTTTGAGGTCCTCTAGTATCGATTTCTGTAATGGGATGAAATTTAATTCATATAGCTTGGAGAGACCTGCCAGGATTGATGTACCCACATACCGTGTATATGTGTGTGTATATGTGTGTGTATATGTATGTATATATAATATTTTGTTTATTTGGGTGTTCTGATCACCCAGCTCTCTCAGCCAGAGGGGCTAAGAGGTGTCAGGAAGCAAGGGTTTGTCTGGGTTCTGCTTGGGGTACTGGAACTGGGAGATTTCAAAGTGATTCAGGAGGGATGAGATCTCCAGACACTAGGTCCAGGCTTTAGCAGTGACCAGCACCCGAGGTGTGCACAGCCCTTAAGGAAAGGATGCTGGCTAGGACATTAGCTCCTGCTGGGAAATAGGAACAGACCGTGTTCTGTGGTCAGAAGGAGGCCCCCAGAAGTCAGAGAGCAGTCAGGTGAGCTCCTGCTGGGATAGGATTGGGCGGTGTTCAGGGGTCATTCCTCCAGAATAAATTCCCCCAGAATTTAAACTGGAGTCAGGTGGTGTGTGCTGGAGGCACACAGACAGCCAGGGAGGCTGGGAGAGAAATGGTGAGGAGAGGAGTTTTTTGTTTTGTTTTATATCAACTCCAACCATTGATATTATTTTTTTCCCCCAGGTGAAATGGTTTATCATTTCTTACTTAAAGGAGGAGGATTATCATCCTTGGCAGTGAAACTTAAGTCTAGGCCTTAATGTCCTTAATATAATTTTCTTTACTATTTAAAACTGAACTTTTTGCACTCAATTCCCCCACTAATCACTTTGAATTAAGCAAAAAACTAAAACCTCTATTTACTTATCTAAATCTGTGACACACTGGGTCTTAAATCTTCTATTGTCTAACTTAAAGAGGAGGAAGGTCCTTCTTTGAGTGGCAATGTCAGTGCCTGGATGACGTGAGCACTTCTATTCTTTTTCTAACGGTCGGGTCCTCTCAGGGTTCTTAAGACTAAAGCAACGTGATGTCACAAATAGGGGATCAGTGAGTGTGGGCAAACACCGCAAAGCTATATACAGCAGGGATTGCCCTAATAGAGCTTTGATACAATTTTCTAGGGTTCATCCTGGTTCTTTGTCACAACTCCAAATAATGTTTTGAGGGCTTGGACCTTGACATCTTTCGTATATAAATAAACCTGATGTTTATCGTCCTGGCTCCCAAGCAGGAAGAAAAAAAGGCGTTTTATTCCCATGTCTTCATTTTGTGTGGAAAGACATCAAGAAATTTCCTAGACGTAATGCCTCTTACCATATCTACCAAATACGGGAAGTTCCGATGGACTTTATTTTTTCAATGAAGACAATCTTTCCTGGAAATAGCTTTCTTAAGCCTACGGCCCCCCGTTCATCAGGGCTTAGGTAACTTGTCATATGATATCTTAGACTTTGAACTAGGAGCACATGAGCCAAGGATTTAAAGACAAATGTCAAGCAAACCGATTAAATGTGAGTATGTGATCTGGTTTACTTTCCAAATCACATATTCTTTTCTGCCAATTTTGTGTTTCAGTCATTGCTGCCGGACAAGTTCTGAGCCCCCAAAAAAACGTATTCTCTGCTGCCGAAATCTAAACAAACATGTATACAAATTACTGAATATCCTGTAAACACTGATTTACAGCTTTACAACTGCCTGACCATGGGCTTTAATTATGTTTTATGTAAAAAAAAAGGGCATGTTCAAAAGGTTTTTGAGTATCTGGGAGCCATGTATATCCTATGCCCACCCAGACATGGATTTTGATCACCTTGGTGCCATCTTTCCATGTGCCCACTTTCTTTTCTCTTTTTACTACTCTGTTTTTCTTCACCCAGTCTCTCTTTCTAAATAACCTTCATTTTCTCATTCTCGTCTTCTTACCTAGTCACCCCCTTGTAGGGATCATGCTGTTGGATATGCCATGGTCCGAAGTGTGACTTTTTATTCATACATAAGTTGTTGTTGTTGTATTTTCTTGTTCAACAAAAAAAATGTTAAAATAGAAAAAAAGCATTTTAATTTACATGGGGAAAAATGTTTTGGCAACAAATAGGGTTAAGCAACACACCTGATGTACCCTGATGAAGTACTTATTCTAGTTGTATAACTTGATTCAATTGTGCGTTATTTTATGTACAGTTGAGCATATTTTTAGTATCAAGATATCATGATAGAATAGTTTGTATTTTTATGTGTTAGCATAACTTTTTGGTAAATGACCATTTGATTTACAATCACTTTCCTTCATGATTTCTTAGCAGGAAAGCATAGTATCAGAACAGGGTGCATCTCCATATTACTTTTTGTTTTGTTTATGTATGAGTTGTATATAACGTGCATGTAGAGCTCTCCAATTACTTTTGTTAATTACCAGAATAATTCCTGTTCCAAGGGATTACCCCACTCTTCTCAATTCCACAAATGCATACATACCTCAGCAAACTTTTAAACTTTTAGGTATTGTAATATACAAAACTTTACATCCCAGCTGAAGACCTAGATATAAGCAATGATTTTCACATATATAAATCTGGTAATATGCCTGTTCATTTGTAAGGCATCGATTTTTTGTAAAAACTAAAGTATTGTGGTCAAATCCTATTTAATTCAAACTATCTTCAAATAGGATGTTTTGTGAGGCCACACCAATAAAATACTAACTTTTTGGGAAGGTAAAGTCCGTGTTTCTGAGTATTAAAAGAGCAAAATATAAAATGCATTAAAACTTAAATGCAGTGAACCAACTTTTGAACCAAAAATTGAATAATGATGTCATGTACTGCTTATAAGTATAAACAAACCACTGTATGTACACTAAATAGACAGATTCGGTATCAACCATTAAGAAATTGTATGTGTTGTAAAGTAGCCAGCACTCCAAGCTCACTCCCATGATAGACTATACAAATGTCAATACAACTTGATAAACTAAATGGGAAAACTAGATTGGAGTCCATCATGGGAGTGGCTACTTTACAACAAAAAGATCATGAGAAGCAAAAGTAGCCACTCCTTAGAAGGAAGAACAGTGTCGGCACAAGTTCAGAGCTGATTTGAGGCTCTACAGCTAGGTGAGGCACAAATAACCTATATTTTTGTTAATAGATAGGGTACTTGAATGCATATTTAAGATTTAACTCCTGAGATTAGTGTCACTTTAATTTTTGGATGGATATTAACTTCACATTATATAAAATAACATGACGAGCTGGCCCAGCTGCAGCTGGAGGGGCCCCTGGCCTTAGGGGCTCAGGAAACATTGCGGCTTCACCCAAGGCCTACCAGCTTTTGACACTTTGGGGCATGTTGGAGTGTCTTTCTCACTCTGAAGTGGAGCAGGCTCACCCCTGCCAGGACCGGTGGAGGAAAGTAGTTGGTGTAGGATTTTTGGAAAAGGATCTGCTGGATGTGTGTGCTGTGTGTGCGTGGAGTCTGTAGACTCACTGTGGGTTTTTTGACAGGAAGAGGTTAAATTATTTGAGGATCAAGCACTGGCAAGGGACCAATGTCATCTATAGGGCACAGTGGTTTTGGGGGTGATGCTGGGAGGTCTGGGGGAGGGGGGTTGTTCTGAGGTTTTTGTTCACTTCTGCTTAAACAAAGGCGTAGTATGTGGTTAGATTTAATGTTAAAAAAAAGAGACCATGGGGAGCTAGTGTACCAATAGGATGTAATAAATTTTGGTTGGCTTGTCAAGTAGGGTTATTAGTTTTATGTTTTCCTTGGTTAGGCAGGAATTGGCACAGTGGCCGACCTCTGTTAGGGGATTAGAATTCCTTTTTGGGGTTTAGATGTGTGTTTCAATCTATTATGAGATTCTGTTCAACTTGTTTCACTGATGCCCTCTAGTATATATGAGCCAGACTTAAAGGAGAACTGTGGGGTCAGGGCTTTTCCCCATAGTTCTCCTAAGGGTAACGGGAGGACACAAACTAGCTTCCTCCCGTCACCAAAAGCTCAGTATACTGCTAGCTACAGCTCGTGGTATACGGAGACGCCGCTACCGGGACGGATCCCGGCATTACTGTAGAGATCCACCCAGCTGGCTCTGCCTATCTAGAGGCAGAGCCAGCTGTACCTGCCCCATCCGTTCCGCCAGTCAGCGCTGGAGGATCGGGGAGGGGAATGCCTGCAGGGAGACGTGAGTGACAGTCACGGCTCTCTGCAGGGATAGATCACTCACTTCCCATTCTATTGAGCTGACCTGTGAAATTTTCATTGTCACAGGTCAGCTAGAACTATGAGGCTGAGTGATTTTCACTCGCCTCATAGTTCTCCTTTTAAACCTGGTATCTTGGAATGTGGCCAAGCTAAATAACCCACAGAAAAGGAAAAAAGTTATCTCACACCTTCAAAGAATGACTCTGACATAGTATTTTTGCAGGAGACTCATTGGAAAAAGTCACACAATCTAGGTCTATAGGCTTCTTGGATTGGGGAGACAATAGCAAAATTTGATAAAGATAAAAATAGGTGGGTGGTCATACTTCTGAATAAAAGTTTGCCCTATACTTTAATGTATACAGAAATGGACCCTGAAAGAAGATGTATGATTATTTTGGAGGTGGCAGGGACCCCTTATTCTTTATGTCATGTATTTGCTAATACTGATTATTCACACTTTTTTGCGCAGCTTACACAAAAACTATTGGAACGGAACTTACTTAATCTTATTGTGGCAGGGGATTTTAATGCCACTATAGACCCAGCACTAGACTGCTCAGATTCACAAAGCCACGTTTCTTATGCGTCTACAAAAGGCTTGAAATATTTGTTGACTCACACTTCTTAAATTCATGCTTCAAGAGCTGTGAATCCTATGGAACATAATTATACCTGTTACTCTAAAGCACACACTACGTTTTCCAGAGTAGATCACATTTATGTTACTGAGACTCTTTTCACAGATAATAATGAATATTGGTAAGTTGACACTTTCGGATCACGCTTCTCTCGCAATGTTATTATCTTTGCAGAGTCCAATTCAGAGGGCTAGGATTTGAAGATTTCCTGTTTTTTGCTCTAAATCTTCTAAATTTCAGGAATACCTTAGGGTTCAATGGGCAAAGCGTATGGATGATAATTTGAAACATTGGGATACTCCTGTCTTACTGTGGAGGATGATGAAGGCGATTATGCTAGGACGTATAATTGCATATATGTCTCGAGGGAAAAAAGAGGCAAATAAGAAATATTTGGAGCTACAAAAACAGGTTACATTGACCTATAAGAACCATCTTAAGTACTCATATAACACTTAACAATCTAAAGGGGCCTAGCCAGAGGCAGTAATGCTTCTGAATGCTCATGTATCTGCACAAGTCAACTTTATGCGCAAAATACATTTTATAGATAGGGGAATAAGGCAAGCTCATTGTTGGCAAAGATATCGCATACCGCTTGACCTAAATGTCATATTCTGAAGCTGAGAGTTCCTCAATCGATAGATATAATCACCAAACCTGCCTCTATTGTAGCACAACATTATTATAATCAACTTTATACTGCTCAATACCCATCCTTGATTGAGATGGACAAACTGCTTGCTCAAGTGGGTCTATCAAACCTGACAACTGAGCAAAGGGAGAACTTGAATGCTCCAATATTGAACAATGAGGTTTGGGCTGCAATTAACTCTCGTGCTAGTAATAAAACTCCTCGACCAGATGGGTTTCCTGCAGAATTTTATCAAATATTGGTATCGGAAACTGCTCCTTTGCTTACACAAGTTTATAATAAGATCTTGAGTGATGGTACCTCCTTTTCAGATTTTAATGAAGCATATACTATTTTAATTTTGAAAGAAGGTAGGAACCCTATAACAGTATTTTCTTATAGGCCCATATCTATTTTAAATGGAGGTTATAAATTATTGGCTAAAATAATGGCGAGTAGGATTCTGAGATTTTTGCCTACATTGGTGACTACCCACCAACTGGGATTTGTGCAAAATAGACATCAGACGTTAGGAATTTGTACAGCAATTGCAGTGACTGTGGTGTCTTCACAGAGCCATAATTCAAGGGCATTTATTCTAAGTTTAAATGCAGAAACATAACAGAGTGGATTGGGCATGGCTAAATAGTATTCCGGTTAAGAGGGCCTTTTATTTGATGTTTACCATGTATATTCAACACATTTTCTCCAACCCTGTCACAAGGCTCTCTAAACTCTCTAGTCTACTAAATATGCAGAGGGGCACCTGGCATAATATCGCCAATTTTGTTTAATTTGGCATTGGATCCTATGTTGAGATTATTGAAGTCCTTGCCAGACTTAAAGGGTATTAAAATCGGAAAGAGAGAGGTGAAAATGACTGCTTTTGCAGATTTATTACTGTACATTTCCAATCCAAAGATGGCATTGCCTAATGTACTTTCCCTGATGAATGTTTATGGCTATTCTGTAAATCTGGAAAAGTTTAAAGCTCTATATTTAGCAGGGAGTATTGAACCTAGGTGGAGCTCACTATATACTTTTATATGGTGTAAAGGGAAGATCTTTTATCTGGGGGCTTATATTACTACAAATCTACATAAACTTTATAAAGCTAATGTACCTTCGGTGGGAAGA
The DNA here is from genome assembly GCF_000935625.1 of Nanorana parkeri. Classification (NCBI taxonomy): domain Eukaryota; kingdom Metazoa; phylum Chordata; class Amphibia; order Anura; family Dicroglossidae; genus Nanorana; species Nanorana parkeri. The sequence continues at coordinate 19,140 of NW_017308731.1, read as the reverse complement.
TCTCTTTTGGAATTGTTAGATAAGTGGTCCCATCTTAATTTAGCATATACAGTATGGGCAGGATCATTTTAATTAAAATGTTCCTTTTTCTGATACAGCTGTACACTTTACAAACCCTTCCTATTATCCTGAAAAAAGATCAAAAGCTGATGCAGGCCTTTCAGAGGTTTATCTGGGTAAAAAGACATTCTAAAATTGGCCTCCACATACAACAATTGGTAAAAATGGAAGTCTTTCCCAGATTTGGAATTATTTTCTTTAGCAGCTGCCACTAGATATTTGGGAGATTGGATCCATGGTACGAGTAAATATACAGACTCGTACGTTTTTGGAACAAAACTTAGTACCTGATCTTAATCCTATATACATACTTCATATGCATATAGCATGTTTACCTGTCTCAAATTCTCTTTTAGCTGGACTATATGGCATAAACTTGGAGATAAACATCAGTTAAACAATCATTTCCATCCTTTCTGAGGAAATTAAGATTTCCTCCATGCTTCTAGAAATCAGTTTTCCAAAGAGTGAGCAGCTCAGGAATTTTCAACAGTTAAAGGAGAACTATGACATGAGTGATTTCCACTCACCTCATAGTTCTAAGCCGACCTGTGACAATGAGACTGTCACAGGTCGGCTCAGTAGATCGGGAGGTGAGGGAACACATACCGGGTTCCCTCACCTCTCGATCCTGTCACGGCTCTCTGCCGTGACAGGGGGAGGGGCTGGATTCCCCTCTCCCCGCTCCGATCTGCCAGCGCTGACTGGCGGAACGGACGGGGGAGGGGGCGGGTACAGCTGGCTCTGCCTCGAGATAGTAGCTCGCGGTATACTGAGCTTAGGGTAACGGGAGGACGCTAGTTGGTGTCTTCCCGTTACCCCAAGGAGAACTATGGGGAAAAACACTGACCCCATAGTTCTCCTTTTAAGTTGATCATAAGTTGTTGACTTTTGCAGCTGTCTCGGAGAGTTTCCCATTCATGAACTGTGAATTATTTCTTTAAGTACAGATGCGCTCCTATGCAATATGTAAAAAAAAACATTAAAACCTGTCAATTTCACATTGGGAGAACACCCTAGAGTGGCTGCTTTCAAAACCTGGTGCAAATGTTCATGTTTATAGGTGTTATAGATAAGATCTGGATTATGCCAAACGCTCCACCGGTCTCTCAGTGTTATTTTTTTAAATATATCTACTGATATTCTTCAAACTTTTAATAAAGCATGAGATACAATTACTGCATCCACCTATAGAGAAATTGTATAGAATTAGCATGAAGCTTATATCTCTCTGCATAGGTCTTATCTTATAGATCTTAGCTGCTTCTCTAGATGTATGAAATGTGGGCAGGAATAAACAGATTGATATAATGCTTTCTGGAGCTGCCCTAAAATAAAGTCCCTTTGGAACGATATTGCCCAGAATCCTGGCAAAACTTGGTTAATCATTTACCTTTTTCTGCAGCTTGGGCGATCTTTGGAATCCTGGGTCTGCAGGGAGTGAAAATCATTCCTGGATGCAGAAAGCTATTGTCTGTTATATCTTTGGTGGGGAAGAAAACAATCCTGCATCAATGCATATATTCTGAACCACCTTCTCTAACCCCTTTTTTGAGTAAGTTGATGTTTGTATTTCAAAATGACTGGACCGAGACAATCCTCAGCAAGGATGCTCAGACCCTAAAGTTTTTTTCATGTATGGGAATCATTTATTGACTCTTTAATGACAACTACAAAACAAAAACTTTTATGCAATCTTTTATCTCGACACCATGGTATACTAAGAGAATGATTTCCAATGATCCCCCGATAATTATAGTTGAATACAAGGAGAGGGCTTTTCCTCCTTTTGTGGTCGGTCACTGCAAAAATTTATTTTTTTCCTTTTTTTGGTATATGTCTTGTATACTTTAAGATAATATTATTTTTTATTTATTTTTTGTCTGCTAATATGTCTTGTTTTTTTATATTTACTTTGGTCTTTTAATAAAAAGAATAAAGAATGAAAAAATAAATAACATAATGAGGTTCATTAATCAACAGTAAGATTGTAACTCCAAGTTGCACTTTAAAAATCACTGTAAAAAGAAAAAGACTACTCAAAGTTGGTCCAACGTGTGTGAAATACTGTATGTCAAGGTCTTGGTTAATGTATTATATTAAGCAAGGGGTGTTTGCAATTAAAAGATTATCTAGGTGTAGAATGGCTAGCTGCGGTAAGATGGGTGTGTTCCCCATCACCTTTAAAATAAATGAAATGTCTGTGAAAAACACATTGGTGCCTGCTGCAGTTAATATATTTCAGTTTTTATATTTATATATATTTTTTATATTTCTTTTAAAGCCGAACTCCAGGCAAAAAGCCAGATATCCATATATAATACATATATGTCAGCTGGTTTACCTGTCAGAGCATTTCTATTTCTGTCCACCTAGTCCCAAGATTTATACATTCCTGCCAGACAGCACGGTCAGACTTGTGACCTGCTTTTTGCTCTTCTGCAAAGTGAAAAGTCTGTGGGTTGCCAGGTCAAATTCAGGTACTTACATTAGTTAGTTGTCCAATACACTAGATAGTTGCACCATTTTCAGTTATTGCTTCCTTTTTGGATTGCTGCAGTGCTTTTTTTTTTTATAATGGTAAGTAGGCTGCTCTTCTACGAAATTAACAAATTAGCTGCTTGCGGACTGCATCCTAACTGTAGATAACATAGGTTGAAAAAAGACACATGTCCATCGAGTTCAACAAACTGTGTTTGTCAGAATGGTTTCTTTATGCCAGATTTCTAAATGTAATGTGTCAGTGCATTCAACTTTTCTGTTTTTTTTTTCTTTAACAGCTTACTGCACAGGATCCACTAATCCCATGAAGGCAGCATTCATAGAAAAGTGTAATAGTTGTCCTTCAATTTCATCTGTATTTACAGTATTTGTTGGCTTTGTAGCGAATGCCTGGGCTTTAGCAGTCTAATGCATTTAAAGTTACAGTCTTCAGCCATTTTATTCAAATAATAAAGATACACTTTATATTTCTACATTTGAAAAAGCATATTCAATGTAACTCCCATCACTATTAAAATCTCTTTGGAATTATTAATATGAAAAGTTGATACACAGTCTGATCTCACAGTTTATGCTTCCAAATTTTAAACTGTGTACCAAATTTTATGTATCATTTTCATTTGCTGCTGAATATGATTTACAAAGCATGTGACAGCAGGACACTTGTTTATTTTATGTGAAATTATATAATTTATATATCCCTAATCCTGTTGGCAATCGTTAAGGGTCAGCGTTTTCAGCAGAAGTTTAATGTTTATTAAAAAGTTTCAGAGTAATGGAAGTTTTTTAAGTGTATGCTAGATCAAAATATGTTTTCTAGATTTAATTAAGTGCGAAGGATTGAAACTGCTATTCAAGGCTCCCCTAGAGGGATTTAGCCTCACTTCCTGTCCTGCTGACATCTGGTAAATGGTTAGCAAGATAGGAAGTGAGGGTAAATCTCTCTACTGGAGGCCCGTATAGCTGTAAAAGCCAACTGGGGTTCAAAACTATAGTAAAAAAAAAAAAGCTAACAGACATCAAGAATGAATACTTTACTTTGTTGACCAGTTTGTCCTTAATGCTGTGCACTTCTGAATCTTTTGTTGGCTTTTGATTAAAACAATGGGCATGTTTGTTCAGCTTTACATGTGCTTACCTGAATGTAAGCCAAAAATTGTAGCCATTAGTGATATCATTTCTTTTCACTCACTAAATTTTCATAGAATCTGGATTTTGTTTTTACTCATATTTATGTTCCTTGCCTTTTTCTAAAGACTGTACCTTTTAAATCCATTAATCTCCTGCAGTTGCTTTTGTATTAGATACACTTTTTAGGTTAGTCACCTTAGATTGTTCAAGCAATCAATGTTATTGTTAGCCGTGGTCAACCAGACATTTGTGGTATGTTTTCCCTGTTTTGGAAGAATGCATGTGTCCTGCTTAAAATCCTGTCCTATGCAATAGGGCATATAATGTAATTAGCCGTTTCGTCTTTTTTGGGGGGGAGGGGGGGGAGTATGAGGTTCCCCATAACTGTATTGTCTTTCTTATATTGTAAAGCACTGCCCAAACTATTGGCACTATATAACTATAACTTTTATTTCCTGTTGATCCTACCAGTAGATTCATTATTTTTCCACTTCCTGTAATAGGATGACAACAATGTTCATTCTGCAGTGTGTTCATTTGTCATGGTTCCTAATAAATGAACACATGGTGATCCTGAAAGGACTTTTGGTGTGCTGGTGACACTACTTCAAAACGATTCATGTAACAAGCGGCGCCATCCGCAGTCACTATGAGCACCCTCCCCTCTTATTGGGACATCTGGTAAGGAGTGCAACAAGATCTTCATACATTCTGAAGTGAAATCACGCAGTAGCATTGTCAGACATGTAGTGTTTAATGGATTTTTTAAAAAAAGAGAAACGGAGTAAAAGCCAACTCCAGCTAAAACTTTTAAGAAATTAAAGCAACCGTTTTTTGTTTTTGTTTTGGTTTTTTTTTTGCAATAAAGATTTAACCCTTTCGCTGCCAATGAAGTATGCAATATGTGGCTGGCAGCAGGCCCCTTTTAAACGGACTCCTAGCAGCTATAGCCACCGGGACTCTGTTTAGCTGTGTAAAGCCAACGGTCGGCTTTACAATGGAAGTAATTCTGTCTGCTGAGCTGTTGCCAGATCGCTTCCAGGGGCTGACCTGACACCCCCACCTTGCTTCCCAAGCTCCACTGCCACTCCTGCGGGCCTGGGACCGGGATCACAGGTGTCGGCGGGTAGCAGGGAAAGAGACCGGCGAACATGCGTTCGCTGATCTCCACGCTGAATGGAGCCGCAAGGGTTGCTGATTGCATCACTTCCGGTCCCTCAGTTGTCATTCTTGGCAAGAGAAGCCAGGTAAGAAACTCTTCAAGCGCGATCTGTAAAGCAAAATACCATTTCTCTGCACACAATTCTTAAGCTTGGCATGTTGGTTATCTTTTTACTTGGCATAACCTCATCTTTTATGTTTTACAAAGAAATATGGGTATTAAATTGTGTTTTTGTGCACTACTAAAATTAACTTAAGTGTAAGTTTTACAGAAATTTGGGGTTTGATTAAGGGGTAGGCTAATATCATGCAACGTAAAAATTGGCAACTGCCTCCATTTTATTCTACAGTGTCTTTGCTTTCCCGGAAATATATGCCAGTCAGGGCTTTTAATTAATTTTCAGGCCTTAAATGTGGATTATTACGTGTGCAAAAAACACACAAAAAAAGTATTGGCACCAAAAGGGTTAAGCTATATGAATGGAAGTTAACCACCCCACCAGTCTAATATGGTTTTCCCCACCTTGTAACTGCCACAACAGCTTGCCTATTACAATAAGTGGAAAAATTGAAGCGCTACTGGCAGGATAAATAGGTAATAAAACTATTTAACTGGGGGACCTGTAAAAACAAAAACTGCCTTGTTAATGCTATTGATAGACTGCATAATATATTTAATTTTTGACTCTGCTTATAGGTATGCTTTAAATTTGAGGTAAACCCAGTCAAATCATGTACTCTTTTTAACTTATTGTTATAACTTTAAAAGTCATGTTCAGTCTATTTAAATACGTGGTAATCCTGCCATAAGGTTACTTATTCAGGCACTTCCTGTTATCTGGTAGCAGTGCATTGTTATTGTCTCTCAAGGCTGTGTCAAA
>NW_017308731.1:3868-13302 GCF_000935625.1 Nanorana parkeri | reverse complement strand
GGGAATTTATCAAAACTGGAGTAGACAAAATCTGGAGCAGCTGTGCATGGCAACCAATCGGCTTCTCTTTCATTTTTAAATCTTAACTGACCAAACTGAAGAGAGAAGCTGATTGGTTACCATGCACAGCTGCTCCAGATTTTGTCTGCTCCGGTTTTGATAAATTCCCCCCAATGTTTTGTGCAGAATAATTTAAAAATGTACCTAAATGAGCACCTATCTGTTTTCTATACTGTAGATTCTGATTTACTTGCGCAGCTGTGCATCTGGACCTTCCATTTGTTTTTTCTATCATGGTTAAATCTAGTTTGCACACTTTTTTTTTTAAGATAGTAGCGGACACCTTTTGAAGTCTTCAGTTTCTTGATGAATGGTTAACTTTTTTCAAAAACAATAATGGGTTTGACTATGCTATCAGTTAAGGTTTTTATAGTAAAAATGTATTCAGGAGGTAAAACAAACTGCCTGTTCCGTTGAACCGCTTGCCGTCTACCTGTTGTAAAAAGCGGGTGGACGTAGCTATACGCCTTCTTTTTTTTTTTGTTCCGGCTCGCGCACGCCCCCTAAGCTGTGTATTACATCACTTCCTCCTTTAGCTGTCATCTCTCTGGCTGCTATAGCCAGATCTGTGCTTCATCAGCTTCTTTGGGGGTCCCTAGGTGACACTAGGGGTCTTAGAGTCCCCTGATGTCTCCATAAAGAGCACCTGTGATTGTATTTTTGCGATCACATAGGGGGCTTGTTATCCCCCTAATATGATAGCAATAAAGTTAAGTGTAAAAAATTAAAAAAAAGTTCAAAAAAATTAGTCACAAAAAAGTAAAAAAACCCCAATATAAATTTTAAGTCCCCTGCCCCCACGTGCACGTACATCAACGTAAATACACGTTGGGTGCGCCAAAGTGCAAAAACAACGATTACTCCGCACATAACATATCACCACGAGCATCAGAGTGAGGGCAATAATTCTAGGGCCATTAATTACTGTTGACACTAAACTAGGGATGTCCCGATACAGATACTAGTATCGGGGCCGATACAGGGCATTTTCACGAGTACTTGTACCCATGAAAATGCCCCGATACATAGCTTCACCTGCGTGTCAACTCACCGTGCCATTTCCCAAAAGCCAGCCAGAGAGTAAGGGATCAGAGTCGTAGCCCTTCCAGGACCTCTCATTGCCGCCTCCCACAAGCTATTCACAGAGATTGGGCTTGGAGTCTGAACTCCAGGGACCTCACAGTGCTGCCTCCCACAAGCCAGCCCCTGCACTGCGCAGACGCACCTGTTTATATGTGAGTGACAACACACCTGTTTATATGTGACTGACAACACACCTGTTTATATGTGAATGACAACACACCTGTTTATATGTGAGCAACAATGGATGAGTTACTTTACATTTTCCCTACTTGCTTATTATGCGCTGGTTCGAACGTTCTGCAGAGACTATCCTCATATGCTGTGGCTCTGTGTGTAATGATCCTTCGGTTTTCCCCACACCTATGAATATTCCTGCTCTCCTGTCTCTCGCCCATTCCTTATGGAGCAGGAATATTCTCGTGTGTGGGAGAAGCGAGTGATCATTACACACAGAGTGTGGTATTGGAGCACATGGTGTTTTGCCTTTATAAAGATACAGACTGTTTGGAGATTGAGTTACTGATTCAGATTGGGACTGAATTGTACTAACTGAAATTGTTCAGATTTTTTTTATTGTTTGTTACTTTGAAGAAGTTATTGTACACGCATACACTTGTTATACATTTGGTATTGCACCAAATTATTTATATATTGAGTATACTTTATGGCAATATACTGTATATATTTCTTTAGCTCCACAATAATAGGTTTAGTTTATTTTTTTCAGAGATATAAAGTAACTGCCCTAAAATCATTATTCTGTATTGTTTTAGGAAAAAGTCACATGTCCCTTTAAGAAAAAGTGTCAGTAATCGGTATCAGCAAGTACTGAGGCAAAGTACTTGTACGTCGTATTAAAAAAGTGGTATCGGGACATCCCTACACTAAACTGATGAGCAGTAAAATCTTATAAAGTGTCGCCTATGGGAAATTTTGGGTATGGTAGTTTTTTGCGGGCACACGCAATTTGACATGTTGTCTATTTACCCGACATGACCCCATCTTTTACATTTTGCCAAAAATTTGGGTAATAAATGTTTATAACATAATGTAGGGAAAACAGTTTGCATTTTATTTTTATTTTTTTCCAAATTTGCGCTACTTTTTTAAAATGATATAGTTAAAAAAATTAAAACCCCAGTGGTAATTAAATACCACTAAAATACATGTCAGTCAAAGTACTGCAGTGCTGAATACTGGAAAATGGCCTGGACAGAAAGGGGTTTAACACCCCAGTCATCAAGTGGTTAAGGAAAACTAGTCAACTCCTGTTGACTAATAATTAGTGGGAATTAGTGGGTTATTAAAAAAACGTACGATCTGCCCATCTTGGACAGGCAGATCGTACTCTCGATCATCGCAAGCCCGCCCCCCTGAGGGGCGGGCTTCCGATGACCGCAATGCTGAACGGGCAGTGTGCGCGTGCGCACACCGGCCAGTTCGGCATTTGTCTCCCGAGCACCGTTCTAACCAGCCTAAAAATCGTACGATTTTTGGATGGTTTTCTAGCGTGCTCTTTAGACAAAAGACGTGCGACCGTACAGTAGAAACGGTCGCACGTCTTCGTTCACACTGCTCGATTCTCGTACGATCGCGGGATTTCCCGCGGTTCTCGTACAAGAATCGAGCAGTGTATGGGCACCTTTAGAAAGTTTGAGTGTGTTTAGAAAAGATAAAATGGGGGAGTAGTTGCCTTTTTTATTTTTTTCTCTTTCAGAGCCATGAAGATGGAGATATCTTAAGATTAACACTGCATGTGTGTATATAGTATATATAGTGAAGAAATTCTAATGTTCTTATTGTGATTTTTTCTTTTTTGTAATCCAAAGTTTAAAACAGTGCTACAAATTGAAAAGGTAGAAAGCAGAGATGTAGTGCTTTTGTCATGCGTAATCTCAGTTATCCAAATATTAACCGCAACATTAAAGCATATGGTACATTTAAAGGAAATTTGATCCACATGACATTTATCAGTGGTAGTGGTTAGGCAAGAGGAGGTTTTTCTAAGTTTGACTTTTATACCATATCAAATTTGCAGATCCAAGAATATTTTGGCAACAGTATCCGCAACACATTCCTGACCATTTTTCCCCAGCCGTGCGTTTCCAAAAGTTATGTAGACAAGAAACTTTTTGGATCTACAAACTCAATACGCTTGCTCCAACAGGATTAAACGAGGAATTGGAAATTTTTACAAACTCAATACGCTGTCTCCAACAGGATTAAACGAGGAATTGGAAATTTTAACCATTTTATAACCCATTGAGGCCCACTTAGGGCTCTGGACACACGGTTTAATTGGCTCCTCTCTTATATATCCCGTGTCCATTACCACGAGCACAGGTCTCATATAGGCACTTAATATCAGCCCTAGCCGCATGCTTATACAGAAACCAGACCACTTGCGTGCTCTTGTTCCATCTTCCCATTTCTTTTTTTAATTTCCCCATACATTTTAATTCTTACTATTTTCATAATTGACATACATTTTTAAATCTTACAATCTTTTAAATTATATTATTTTATATATTTTGTATTTTGTTACCCCCAAATTCTTCACCTTTATATTATGAATAATAAATAAACCATTCCTTATACAGACTACCCTCAATATAGGCTCCAAGTTATTAATATATAATAGCCCCTCCTTTTGTACATATTTATGCATGTATCCACATGCATACTCGGAGTCACAGTTTTAGCACATTACCACGGAACCTTTTAACCCTTTTATCGAATGCCCTGTTCATCCCCTCTTGACTCAAAAGATCGTTTTCCATACTAAAAATTATCATGTCTTTTTATAACGAACCACTCAGGGTTTCGATGCCCATACTCTGGTTTTTACAATAAACTATTGATTTTCGTTTCCCTAAAATGCCTTATTCACAGTCTTCTAATTCTCTCCATCCCCACATTCAAGGCACACACGGAACCCGCAAACATACGCTGAGGCTGAACAGCTTCAACTCGCGGCTGTGCCGCTCACCGCCTCCAAACTCCGCCCAGCTGTCACATTTAAATCGGCGGTTTCCCGCCGCCGTTATACCATTCCTATTGAGCTTGATAAAGAGGTAACATCTTCGAAACGCGTTGCTCCCGAGCATCCACCCACGACCTTACTGACCTGACCACTCTTCACTCTATCACTATCCCGGCCGACTTTCCATCCTACATCATCACCACGGTACGGGCACAGGTCTAGTCACGGTTCATACACAGTTCGAGTCCTTCCACTCGCAGCTGCAGCAGCCCAGCCAGACGCCATTCAACACATCGCCGGCACTTTGCATCACAGTAGTGGGGACACGGACACATTTCGTGTGTCACTACCCGCACCTCCGTCCACCCCTCTCCTCTTCCCTGAGATAAGCAGCCCCAGGCAACATACCAGCCTTCATTGATTATACACGTTGGACTTCACGATCTTCTCCACAGTCCTGTACTCATTTGGTCCCGAGACCCACTCAAAGTAAGTGTTCCATCTCCTTTCGCTTCTCTCACTATGTTTAACTTAGTTATATAGCCCCTTTAGCCTTGCGCCCTCACGTTTGTTCTTTTGTTCTACAAGTGCAGGTACTCCTCCTGTCTCCCAGGGCTGCAGGCGAGGTAGAGTTACATAATCCATTTCCCCAGGCCCAATCCGAGAGCGCTGTCCGTACTATTCTTGTGTGCATCCTGCTTCTTGGTTGTTGACTTTAATGGCTTGGCTGGTGAAACTCGGGTCTTGAGGGACAAGGGTTATGCAGATTCAGTCATCCCTATGTTCCTGAAGGCTAGGAAATCGACTTTTTACTTTATCTGTTATCACACTTGAAAGCTGTACTTTGCTTGGTGTGAGGCTAGGACACTCCATGCCAAGAAGTACTTCATAGAATGCATCCTGTCCTTCTCTTGTCTGGTTTAACTCAGTGTTATGACTATGATTACCATCAAGTGTCAGGTTTCTACCCCTGCAATCCGTTTCTAAAGACCACTAGTAAGTGAAATCATTAATAAAGGTTGTCGCTCACGCTGCTCCCCTTGTACTTTCCCCATGAGGCCGTGGGATCTGGTTCTGTCAGGCTTTCAGAAGCCCTCCTATGATCCTTTTAGAGATATTCCACTAAGTAACTTCCATCACTAGGTTGCCTTCTTCATTGCTATCACCTCTGTAAGCCAAGACTTATTCTGTAAAGAGCCATTATCCTGTTGACAGCCTTATCCTGTAAAGAGTCATTCCTAATGTTACACCGGAATAGGGTTGTTTTGAGGCCTAAGGCCTCCTAGTGGTTTCTTCCTACCACCATGCCCAGGACATTGCTCTTTGTGTCCTGCTCTAAAACATTTCAGGGAGATTTCTCTCCGCTGTCTTGATGTGGTAGATGCTGTTCGAGCCTCTCAACTACAGATTCTTTTAGACAGTCGTATTCATTCCACTATTTACAGCGGAATTTTGCAACACATAATTTGAGCCTACACTCTAAAGGTTCCACCCTTCCCTGTTGTACTACACAACTGAATTCTTCATGGACATTTTTATTTTTTTTAACCTTACTATGTAACTCTACTAGAAAACAAGCTGTTCACATGGTTAAGCTATTCACAAAATGTTCATGTGAAGAGGATAAATGGCGCGTGAGAGTGCCAAATTTAAACATCTACAGGCAAGTAATTTCAAATTACATCCTTTTTATTGTTCAAGTGCCTACAAACAAAAATGGGAAGGGCAAATATGTATAAACCTGCAGAGAAAAATTATAGTAAATATCCCATACAGAGTATCCCATACCTTCTGAGAGGATACTCCAGCACAGTACAGGAGCACGAGATTTAGGTGCTCTGTATTTTCTGGGATCTCGCCAAAAAGACTATGATGTCACCCTAGCCTGGGCACCATGGGTAGAAGCCTGGGTAGGTATATTTACAACCTTTTTTTCCCCTAAATGTATTTAGTTGTTCAAATTTAATTCCACTTCCACGCAATATTTAAATCAATCAGCAAGCTATCAATATTTTTGGACACACACTGAAACTGTGCTAAAATTTAAAACCCCAATCAGTTTAAATTTGGTAAGCTTTCTACATAACAGACTGCATCCAGAAGTCAGAGCCTTTGCTGTAGAGAGTTCTTTTTTTCTGTCCAAAGGTTGGCTTTTGGGAGTGATGGAGGTTCTGTGGATGGGTGTTTGGTCAGTAACAGGAGAACAGCATCACTCCAGCAGAATCAGCCATTGCTCTGTCACATTTTAATACAGGAGAAAAGTAAACCATGTTCACATCAATGACTCTAGGGGAGCTATGACACTGGGGCACTTAAAACGCTGTTCACTAGAGCTGCTCTTCTTTATTTAAATGAAGTAAGAGCAGAGATTAGTCTCTCCACGGCTTGACTTCCATGTTCCCTACCTGTGTAACGTTACCTCTGTGCTGCAGACAGAAACTCCCCAGTCATTTCACTCAGATGCAGCTTGTCAGGCCTCTGGATGAAGTAAACAAGCATTTCTGCAGCACAAAAGTAACTTCAAACAAATAGGGAACATAGAAATCTGTATAGCTGTGTGTCCACTAATGCCTCAGAGGTTTGAAAGAAAGACTTTGGAAATGTATTAGTTTGCTGTTTGGAAGAGGGAATTGATAAAAGAATTAAGAATCTGTATCAGACGTGACCATAATAGTTGAGGTGCTTCAGCTGTTAAACTCCTTAGAGAACAAAGCGATCGTTCTTCGCTCTGCTCCCCGCTCTCCATCCTGAGCTAATTTGCCGTGGTCCCGGGTCCCCCAGAAGAGTGGGGGAGGGCGGACAAGATCACTACTCATTTTTTATAAGTGATCTGAGATCACTTGTATTAAAAGCAGCAGCTCCCTGATCTGAATTTAGCTCTTCTAGCCTGCAGCAGGGCTAAATGTAGAAAACAAAAACAGCCGGCCCAGTACTGCATGTCCCGGGCGTTGGGCGATAGGAATTTCACATCCCTGTTGTGTATATGTGTCTTTGTGTGTGTGTGTGTGTGTGTGTTTGTATATGTATGTGTGTGTGTGTGTGTGTGTATATATATATATATAATTTCCTGACACCCACATGGCAGCATACAATTGGGCTGAGCGCAGAGCCATACCCGTATGCTGCCATGTATCGGCGTCGGGAAAGGAAAATTACCGATAGGTAAGTGTACAATTTTCCGTTATATATACACTGAGTGGCCACATTATTATGACCACCTGATGTTTGTAGGCTAATTAGCTTTAATTTTGCGCTGAAGTTGCTAGAGGGCCAGACTATTGTAAATAGGGAAACAGGTTGTTTACCACGACAGTAGAAGTGATTTTTTTTCTGAAGATATGGGTAAACAACGAGATTTAACAGCCTTTGAATGTGGGATGATTGTTGGCACGGAGCCATGGAGCGAGTATCAGCAAAACAGCAGAATTCGTTAAATGTTCAAGAGCAGCTGTTGTTAAAGTGTTTAAAGACCACCAAGCTCCACAAAATGTTCCCTCAGACCTCTCCATTGTGCTGGAGATGCGGGCGGGAGGACGGTTCTATCTTACACATCTTTTGGTCATGTCCAAGCCTGGGGAGTTTCTGGGATGCAGTCCTTCGGATTACTAAGCAACTCACGGGGATCACTTTGTCGGAGGACCTGGCCGCAGTATTGCTTCACAAGTCCACACTCTCCAGGACCCGATACCGTAAATCTGTAATAACTAAATTGCCTTGGCTTCCTGAAATACGCCAACTTGCTATTCTCTGCTTCCAATGATGATAACGATACAATGGTTAAAAGAAGCAATGGTCTTATTTATTTATACACAAATCTAACTAAACATAATAAAAAATACAAACAGATACAAAAGTACAATTAAGACAATCAAGAGAATACTTTACACAGCAAGTCCTTCCTCTGGTTCCTATATCCTGGCTGGGCTCAAAGAGAGAGCAATATTGCTTCGCACGGACTTTTATACCCATTCATACACATACATCGACACCCCCTTTACCCAGAATTCCGCATGTCCCTTAAATGTCTTTCGGCCAATCGGCATGGTCCTTCATATTTGTCCACATGCACTGTAGTCCTCCAGCAGGGGGCACCATCGTACTGCAGATCATTCCTTTGGCCTAGGTCAACACCTTGTCCTTTGATCTTTAGACCATGGCCAGTCACCTTCATATGCAAAGTAGGATATCTTGAGTGTGTCTTCCCAATGCGCATACACTCCTATCAACACCACAGGGTGCAAAGCTTGATGTCTTGTCCAGATGAAGGAATGTTACCTTGATCATCTCCGTTGCCATGCCTCCTGCAGGCCTGAACAACACACAGTTGGTCTCTTTGATGAGCAATGCCATCAAGATTTGAAGATAGCTGTTCGGCAGCTTTCGTACATGAAAATGTTGTACATTCCAACATATGCCGCTTTGTCCAGCCATTTTCCATAAAGGATCTCCACGTTGCTATTTCTTGGCCTTCTCCTCTCAGGCGACTTCGTAGGGGACTGCGATATGGGCAAACAGCAAAGGGGTATCCATTCATTCTCCAACATTCACTCAGAATATCTAAATGGTAGTTCCAAACCAACCTTAAGACCTAGCACCCAGAGGATGGACTGACTGCAACTATTATAAAAATGAATACATTTCACTCCAGCATTAACCCTTAACCGACAAAAACAGTAACATAGTAAATAAAAAAAAATGTTTACATACTCCCATAGAAAAAGTGACAAATCCTGTCCTTGGAGAAACCATCACCTGAACTTTACATTTTAATCTCCATCCCCTATATCCCATTTTGTTAAGCACGGCTTGGGATCATGCAAGCCCGCTCATCATGGCCTGCCCTGCCACAATTTTGGCATACTCTGGGCTGTTCTGGACACCTGATTGGCAGTAAAGCCTCCAAGACCTTACTGTCAATCTGTCCTCCAACTCTACTATCCATATTCGAAATCCTTGTGTATAAATTTCTGGTCCAACAACACATATATACTTGTACCAGTGATAAAACCACAGCAAGAATGAGTAATACCACAATCGGATGGATTAAATAATTCAAAACCCCCTTGGCCTTACTGGAATAACCAAATAAAGTTTCCCACCAATAACCGCTAGCATCCTTTTCCAGTAGATGCTCCACTTGCCTTATTTTGTTCTGATCATGGTATATGACTATAGTAGCATTAGCCCCTTCTTGCTGTAGCTTCCTCAGCAGGTTTTCATCTTTATCCCAGTCTGTCAACCAATCCTGCAGTTTTCTTCCCATGCCCAGATCCAGGGCCCCCAGGCTAACAGGACTGTTATACTTGAT
>NW_017308731.1:1396-3389 GCF_000935625.1 Nanorana parkeri | reverse complement strand
CTCCATCCCCTATATCCCATTTTGTTAAGCACGGCTTGGGATCATGCAAGCCCGCTCATCATGGCCTGCCCTGCCACAATTTTGGCATACTCTGGGCTGTTCTGGACACCTGATTGGCAGTAAAGCCTCCAAGACCTTACTGTCAATCTGTCCTCCAACTCTACTATCCACATTCGAAATCCTTTTGTATAAATTTCTGGTCCAACAACACATATACACTTGTACCAGTGATAAAACCACAGCAAGAATGAGTAATACCACAACCGGATGGATTAAATAATTAAAAACCCCCTTGGCCTTACTGGAATAACCAAATAAAGTTTCCCACCAATAACCGCTAGCATCCTTTTCCAGTAGATGCTCCACTTGCCTTATTTTGTTCTGATCATGGTATATGACTATAGTAGCATTAGCCCCTTCTTGCTGTAGCTTCCTCAGCAGGTTTTCATCTTTATCCCAGTCTGTCAACCAATCCTGCAGTTTTCTTCCCATGCCCAGATCCAGGGCCCCCAGGCTAACAGGACTGTTATACTTGATCTCTTCGGACAGATGGGTTACCGATGGCATTACATAATTCCATGTTTGCGTCTGGATCTCGGAGACATTGCCTAGGGTACACCACGCACCTCTCTCTACCACCAAGTCTAGGAACACCCCTGTTTCATACTCAAGGTGATATTGGTATCCTTTAGGATAAAGAAGCACACTCTTCTATGTCCTAAATAATACACCGGTGCCTTAGTCCTTTCAATGATCTCCCCATCCATAACACAAATAGAAGTATCCTCCCTTTCACATAGTCCCCCGAATAATCGTCCGCATAAATTTGCCAGGTGGTGTGGCCCAGATAGATGGCCAACAAGATGTTTATCATCTTTCCATTCATGTTCCAGAGACCTTGACTTGCCAATCTCTCGCTCCAATAGGACTCTGTAAAAAAAGAACAAGAGCAGAAATTACCCATGCAAATACTCGGTATCGCTGCCGATACCGATGCTTGTATCGGTATAGGTGCATCCCTAGTCTTAGTACTTGGCCTTGATAACTTCCTGATAGTTTCACATTTGTTCGGGTCAGGAGTCCTCCCCCCCTGTGAAACTATCACACCCAAAAAAACACTGAATCCTTCATTAACTGAGCCTTTTTCGGGTTCAGCTTAAGGCCCACATTTCTAATCAGTGTCCGGAGCTCATTCAACAGGGCATAGTGCTGTTCTTCCGTTTCAGTTTGCAAAAGAACATCGTCCACATACTGAATGATACAGTCTGGTTCCGAAAACGGCTTCAGAATGTCGAAGTATTGAAGTATGTCGAACTGGATTTGAACCCCTGTGGCAACCTGCAAAATGTGTACTGTTTTCCCTGAAATGTGAAGGCAAATTTGTATTGGCTATCCTCATGTATGGGAATTGAAAAATAGCCATTTGATATATCGATCGATGAATAAACTTTAGCAGAGGGCTTAAGCGCTGTCATCATATCTGGCATCTTAGCGACTACATTTGTAATTGATGGGGTACATTTGTTCAGCGCACGAAAAGCTAAAGTGGGCCTCCAGCCCCCCTCCTTTTTTACTGGCCAGAGGGCTGCGTTTGTTTTTGACTGGCATTCTTTAATGACGTTTTGGGCCAATACATTTTCCACTGTACGTTCTATGTATGGGATCGACTCGGGTGGAATTTTATATTGCTTTTGATGTGGGGGATCTGGTCCCTCAATTTTAACAATCATGTTTGATACTTTGCCGCATTGAGCCTTAGATGTTGCCCACACTTTGTCATGTTGCCACAAAATTTCAGCCAGTAGCTGGTCACCTGTTTGTAATAATGCCCGTGGATCAAGGACGTCATCGGTCTTAACTGATGCAATTTCACAACTGTCCATAATCATGTGTACCTTGCCTTTGTACCTAGACCCTTTCCACAGCACCCAATTACAGAGATCTACAATACACCCATGTGCCCTCATCAAATCAGAGCCCAAAATAGTACCTT
>NW_017308731.1:0-354 GCF_000935625.1 Nanorana parkeri | reverse complement strand
TCACTACAGCTTCAAATCTGTTAGAGAGGCTTATGGGTGAACCACAAATCGAATCCACATTTGCAACCACTGCAGAAATATTCTTGCCAACATTCTCTATCTGTTCTCTTAGCTGCGCTTTTTCAGTGTACCACTGAAGCTCTTTCTGTTCTGCAATTTCTCTCATTCGCAACAACATGCTCAAAACATTCGCCTATGCTTTTTAAGAAAATCTCCAACTACTTCCATTGCCATGCTAATGAAGGACACAATAAAAGTTGTCTAACTAGTACCTGCACACTAGTTAATTAAACTGAATACGCAATTACAAGCCGTTACAGACAGATACACACACAAACAAATACACACACAGCT
>NW_017308730.1:147464-147737 GCF_000935625.1 Nanorana parkeri | reverse complement strand
GCGGAACAAAAGGGACCGAAAGGTGGTCA
This sequence comes from Nanorana parkeri, assembly GCF_000935625.1. Taxonomy (NCBI): domain Eukaryota; kingdom Metazoa; phylum Chordata; class Amphibia; order Anura; family Dicroglossidae; genus Nanorana; species Nanorana parkeri. Next base: position 147,708 of record NW_017308730.1, on the reverse strand, counting down.
TAGAGGGGGGGTTAGGTGTTATCCAGTGAGACAGGATAGTTTTTTTTGCCGTCAGTAGACATAGATGTTCCCATCGTGTCGGAGAGGGGGATACGGCAGTCTCAGGGGAGGGGACATGCAGCAGACAAAAGGCTGGGGACAGTGGTCTTATTTTACCTGAATGGGCGTTCATAAAGGTCAGTGCTGCGTTCCATAGGGCTTGCACGTGGGGGCAGGACCATAGTAGGTGTGTAAGGTCTGGTAA
>NW_017308730.1:145290-145818 GCF_000935625.1 Nanorana parkeri | reverse complement strand
TCAGGGGAGATGAGGGTTGGCAGCACGACGGCTAATCTATTTGCCATAATTTTAGATAGCAGTTTAGCATCAAAATTTAGGAGAGATATTGGGCGGTATGAACCGGGGAGGGTAGGGTCCTTCCCCTTTTTAGGTATCAGCCTGATGTAAGCCTCACTAAACGTGGGCGGGTAAACCCCTTGGTGCAAAATATGATTGAATAGTAACACCAGGGTGGGGGAAATGTGTTCGCTCACGGATTTAAAAAATTCGGCTGATAGGCCATCTGGGCCGGGGGCCTTTGAACCAGGGGAGAGGTGAATGACCGATTCCACCTCTTGGAGGGTGACATCGGCATTTAAGCAATCCAAGTCAGCAGCGGACAGAGAAGGTAGTGTGACTGAGTCTAAAAAGGTGGAGCCCGTGGGCGCATTTCCCGTGTCCGCTGCGTACAGGGACTGGTAATATGTGCGGAAAATGTCACAAACTCTAGAAGGATCAGAGGAAAGTATCCCTCTGTCATCTGCAAGGTGGAGGATGTGAGAGGGA